>NC_042998.1:46094217-46179217 GCF_006345805.1 Octopus sinensis | reverse complement strand
GGAGGGGACAGTTAGATACATAATCTTTGATGCTTAAAACATACATGCCTGAAGAAATTCTGGTTTTTTCTTGTTTTTTTTTTTGGTGCACAAGATAATTTCCAACTCTACTTTGAAGGAACACTGTAAAGAATTTAGAGAGTTCAGTTTTACATCAAAGCAAGGAAAGGGTAATCTTAATCCAACTATAATTATCAAGAAATTTTATAAAATACCTATTTCTTTACTACCCACAAGGGGTTAAACACAGAGAGGACAAACAAGGACAGACAAATGGATTAAGTCGATTATATCGACCCCAATGTGCTACTAGTACTTATTTAATCAACCCCGAAAGGATGAAAGGCAAAGTCAACCTTGGCGGAATTTGAACTCAGAACATAGCAGCAAACGAAAAGCTGCTAAGCATTTCGCCCGGCATGCTAATGTTTCTGCCTGCTCGCCGCCTTTTATAAAATACCTGTCCATAACTAAAGGTGTTGATGAACTTATTGATTCTTAAATCACAAACCAGGCCTTAAATTTGAGGCAAGAGAATATAGTCAATTATATTGGTTTCAAATTTTGGCACAAGGCCAGTAGTTTCAGGAAAGTTGGTAAGTTGATTACATTGAACACAGTGCTCAACTGGAACTTGTTTTATCAACCCCAAAAGGATGAAAGGCAAAGTTGAACTCAGAACATAAAAATGGACAAAATGCTACTCCGATGTCTGGCAGCTGACTTGGCAGAAACCCATAAAATTATTAACCATCTTACAAACAATAACTCTGAGCACCTTTCAAAGTCCACCTGTCTAACACCCGTGGACATGTTTACAAAGTCAGAAAACAGCACAGTTCCCATGACTTTCGGAAACATTTTTTCACGCTAAGAGTTACTGAAGTATGGAACAAACTGCCGGCATCAGTTGTTAGTTGTCGGAGCACTGCATCCTTCAAAACTTCCGTGCTTCCTGAGATTCACCAACACTACACCTGATTTTCTCCCCTCCATACACACGCAAGCATGTATCTGACTCATACACTGTTCACTTTCCAGACATTTGTACATTACTGCATATGCTTTATATGCACTTTTGACAAGTTGTGGTGCACCTGAGCACTGTATACAAAAATTTCATTATTATTATTATAAGCACTTTGCCCAGTGAGCTAACAGTTCTGCCGGCTCATCACCTTAATATAGTCAGTTATATTAACTACAGTACTTGACTGATACCATACTTTATCAATGTCAGAAGGATGAAAGGCAAAGTTGATTCTGGTGGGATTTGAACTCAGATTGTAAATAAATGCAGCTGTACTATTTCTATCAATGCACTGTATAAATATTGAGATGATTTATTGTATGATAATAACCAACATCATTCCAAAGAAAACCACATTAGCAGATTTAATGACATAATTGAATATGAAACTATGCAGTGAGTCACAAAAAATATTTGTAAAAAATTATTTTAAAGTCCATTTTCTTCTTGAAAATGGAATTTTCATATTAAAAGGGATTACTTCTGATGGGGAGTAGAACTTAATTCCTTCAGTTTTTTTTGTGAATTAAAATTTTGAATATAGTTTATGAATCACATCAAAGGATTATAGAAGGAAAGAATTGTTATAATAAAAGATACAGTTGCTAGGAATGGATTCCAACATTATCTGGGAATTATAAAGTGGTTTATATTGCTATACAAATTTGTACCTTTTAGAACATCTTTTCCAAAAAAAACCTTTTACATGCAGTACAGCAAATATGAAAATATATGGATTGATTTTTTTCAGGAGACAGCATCATAGTAATTATTGATCAAGTTAGTTACGACCAGAAATTCATACAGCATAAAGTATCATCAGTGTTGCTGTTATATTGTGCTTGACTCAGACGTTTGTAATTTCCAGGTTTACATATTACATAGTATCAGAATAAGTAGGCTTTAGTTTGTAAATGTCAGCTCCACAACACTTTGTGAAGAACATAATCAGGTGATTTCAAGAGTCTAGAAGATTCTAACACATTAAGACAGCAAAGTGTTGTGCAAAATGAGATGATTGGGTTTAACTGTTTGGATGCTGACAATTTGGCACAACTGACTGGATATTCAATCAATTTTCTAGTGCTTGAGATAAATAGGCACACATGCATGCAGAAATATATACATACAGATACGATGAGTGAGAAAGAAAGAAAGAGAAGGAGAGGGTAGGGACAGAGGAGAGGGGAAAGAAAGAGGAAGAGAGGGAGTGAGAGAGGGAAAAAGAGAGGGAGAGAGAGGAGAAAGAGAGAAGGGGAAAAAGAGAGAGAGTAAGAGAGAGAAAGCAAATAGAGAGACATTATACATACAAACATAATTAGATGCTCACACACATAAACAGAAAGAGAAAGCATGAGGGAAAGAATGAGAGAAACATTAATACATCTGATGTCAAATGAGTCAGTGCCAAAGCCACAATGCCAACTAGGCAGTGCCAAAATGCTTCACATCCAGTGTTGTGTAAGCATTTATAAAAAAAGCAGAATACAAATCACTTCTTTCATTGCATAGAATAATAATCCATCATCATTTGAATGGTTTACTATTCTTGTTATTTTTGCTATTATTAAAGATTTCTCTTAACTGCTACAGACGGTGTATATGCTCCATTTACAGAATTCCATGCAAATTTGTCTAATATCAAGAAATCTTCTACTCCCTATTGTAACAAGTCTCACTCGCAATTACCCAAACTACTCAGGCAATGATGAGACCCCTTTGCTCAGCCTGCTTTTGATCTCTCCCTCTGACATTTGGTGCTATGGAAACTTCGTCAGCCAGTGTGACCAGTCTTGGAATGAAAATGCTCCAAACAAATCCATCAATCTACTGGAAGCTTCCCTCACTCTTTGTCTTTTGCTAGTTATCTGCTGATATGTACAAATATATAAAATTGTCTCACTGATGTTGAACAATGTGTTATACACCCCACCCTAATAAGCTATAAGCTATAAGATTGACATCACATATGGTCTTCATGAATATTTTTAATCTACTTAGAGATGTGACTCAAATCAATCAGCTCTTTTTCTCACAAACAAAGAACTTAGTCAAATCAAAGTTTAGTTGTTGCTTTCCTGGTTGACAATCTTCAAAGTTAATATAATCGCCAGCTTCTATACTTGAGTACTTGGTCCTCTGATCAGCAGAATATTTCAAATATTTCATGCTCTATTATCATGATTATCTCACTTCATTCTTTTGTTTGTTACAGGAATTTCATAGTATGTACATTTGTTAGATAAAAAGTGATTTATGAACAACATAAACAATGTTATCTATGTTGATAAATAAGGAGTGTTCCTGGAGCACAATAAAACTTTTGAATTTCTCTCTTCCACTATTTGCTGTCTTGATATTATAATTTAATTTCTTTGTCAATGATTACAACAAGTCTTTCTTCTTAAGCATTTCCTTAATGATGATTTAGAGTATAACTTTGCATTGTACTCCTCATTGATCTAAATGCTCTTTAAACTCACACACTCACAGTTTATAAACTATGAACCACTCTGAGAAACATTTCTCTTTGGAATTCCTCAAAATGTAAAAACAAAAACTTTGCAGCTAGCCAAACTCTGAATTTTAGTTGATTTCAGGATAAATATCTCTGGTTATCACGATGCTACACAATAATCATTAATACTGAGACTCCACTGGATAGCTGACTTTTGAAATCCAGCCCTTCATCTTTTTCACCCAGAGGAGTCCTCAGGTACCTCTCACCTATAAGAGATAAGTTTCCTTAGAGTTTTGAAATCTAAATGTAATTTCTAGCATTGTAAATACATTGTTAAGGGTTTCAACAATTCAGATATTTCAAGTCATACATATATGAAACTATTTCTAAATTTCAACTCTATAACTTTCTTAGTGTTAGGCTACCATACTTTTTAGAAGTTACTTTGTTTTACCCATTCCAACACCAGATATACAGGCAATGTCAAGTCCTTTTGTTCCATATACTCTTTTACTTGTTTCAGTCATTTGACTGTGGCCATGCTGGAGCACTGCCTTTAGTCAAGCAAATCGACCCCAGGACTTATTCTTTGTAAGCCTAGTACTTATTGTATCGGTATCTTTTGCCAAACCGCTACGAACGGGGACATAAACACACCAGCATCGGTTGTCAAGCGATGCTGGGGGGACAAACACAGACACACAAACATATACACATACATACATTTATATATACATATATACAACAGGCTTCTTTCAGTTTCCATCTACCAAATCCACTCACAAGGCTTTGGTCAGCCCGAAGCTATAGTAGAAGACACTTGCCCAAGGTGCCACGCAATGGCACTGAACCTGGAACCATGTGGTTGGTAAGCAAGCTACTTACCACACAGCCACTCCTACGCAAAAGGAATGATGATTCAGTTTCCTAGTAGAACAGTATTTGATATCTTAGTAATCTCTCATAAGCAAATAAGTTCTAACAGCTAAACGTATCAGTTTGCAGTGCTTTTACTATTGCTGGAGTCATCAAATCTTTCTTTAGATTTTTGTAACACAATTAGATCAGGTCATTTTAAAAATTGTATTTGCAATTACAAAAATCAACATATCATTAACAATGATTGACCTCATAAACATACTCTGTTGTTATTTGGTTGCTGTGACAGTATATTTGCAGGTCTGTAGATGCCTTTTATGAACTATAATTAGCAATCATAGAACATCGCTCTAAGCCCTCAACAAAGTATCCTCAGTAAAGGCTTTTCTTTTTTACTCAATAATACTGTTTTCAAATTCTGGCAAAAAGCCCAGTAATTTCAAGGGAGAGGCTAAGTCAATTATATCAACCCCAGTGCTCAATTGGTACTTATTTTATCAACCCCAAAAGAACATAAGACAAAACTGACCTCAGTAGTATTTGAACTCGGAATGTAAAGATGAATAAAATATCACTAAGCATTTTGCCCTGTGTACTAACAATTCTGCCAACTCACCACCTTACATTTCACTAAATAATACTGATTTCAAATTTTGGCACAAGGCCAGTAATTTCAGGAGAGTGGGATAAGTCAATTACATCAACCCAGTGCTTGACTGGTACTTATTTTATTAATCCCAGATGGATCAACCTCAGCAGAATTTGAACTCAGAACATAAAAATGAATGAAATTCGGCTAAGCATTTTGCCATACATGCTAATGATTCTGCCTGCTTGCCACTTTATTTTTCCATAAATAATATTAATAATTGTTAATAATAAATAGTCACTAAAATTGTTGAATATTCTTCCACATTCCATAGCAAAGCCTTCTTATTAAGCCTGGCTATATCATTGTTCAACTTTTGAAAGTGTATTGGATGCATAGAGAATAACATGACATTTACCTTTGTCATTTAATGTTGTACCCCGGAGTGATCCACTGTTGTACTAATCAAACAGGACTGTCATCAACAGAGAGAATCTTTCCATCTGATGTCAAAGAGCAATAATATTCATCATCATTATCATCATCATCATCATCATCATCATCATCATCATTGCCATCATCATTTAACTTCCCATTGCCAGCCCTCACCTGTTTCCAAGAAAGGTAATATTTCTTCATTGCTGAACATGTTTTCATAGAAATTTACGCCCAAAGAACACTGCATGTATGACAGTGACTTATTTACAACAATAATGTGACATCAGGACAAGCACACATACATACAGACACATATATACATACATGTATATATATATATATATATATATATATATATATATATATATATACATATATAAAATGAATATAACAGCATGTGTGTTTTAAATGTTTAAATAGCCATTACAACACTTTCACATTGCTATTGATGGGCTTCTTTCAGTTTTCATCTACCAAATTCACTCAAAGACTTTGGTCAATCCCAGACTATAATAGAAGACACTTGTCCAAGATGCCATGCAATGAGACTGAACCTGGAACCAAATGGTTGAAAAGCAAGCTTCTTAACCACACAGTCACACCAAAAACAATATATAATCTAATAAAGTTTTCCAACACTTCATGAAAACCAGGTTTTGGATATCATCTTCTTCAAAAAGCTATATTTGTTCAGCATAAGACCACACCCAAATGATTATAACCAACTGAATCCCACAATGTATAGCCATCAACTTCTTTCAATGTTATCCAGTTTTAATAAATATTTAGTTTCTCCTAAATGTTTCTTTACATCAAATATAATTCACATCACAGGTTGTATTACCGGTTTTACATGATGACTGACTGATAATTTTAACATAAAGTCTTTATTTTATCAATGCCTTTGAACACTTCAGGTAATTGTTTGCTAATTGAATTATGTTTTGATACTGAACGGATATTGATGTAGTTTTATTTTAATCAATCCAATGTCATGACCCAATAAACATCCACCAGTTATATAGATTTAGTTACAAATATCTCATGAATGACATGAATTGAACTAATTTCAAGTGTAGTGTGACATGAATAACTTCATGTAATGCTAGAGGTGCAATTGAGCCACAGACAAATATCTTGTTTTGTGTAATTGAACGATTGTTTCAGAATTCAATACTATGGTTTTATTAAACATTGCTTTATCAATTAAATATCATGTTGCTCTGGAATCAATAATGAATATATTTGACTGCACCATCAACTTTTAATTATTGTTAAGTTGATCACCAACCTTGGTTCGAAATATAAATTCATTGTTGCTGAGTGTCAGTACTTTGTTATGTGTCTTATAATACTTTCTACTTTAAATATAAGGCCTTAAATTTTAGGGGTAAGAGTTAGTCAATTACACTGACCCAACTGCTCAACTGGAATGGCTCAGTGGTTAAAGTGTCAGGTTCAGGGAGTTGAGGGAGTGAGTTCAATTCTCAGACTGAGCTGTGTGTTGTGTTCTTGAGCAAGACATATTATTTCCCATTGTTCCAGTTCACT
Source organism: Octopus sinensis (assembly GCF_006345805.1). Lineage (NCBI taxonomy): Eukaryota > Metazoa > Mollusca > Cephalopoda > Octopoda > Octopodidae > Octopus > Octopus sinensis. Next base: position 46,172,269 of record NC_042998.1, on the reverse strand, counting down.
GAGCTGTATAAATGAGTTCTAACATCACTGGTGCCAAACTGTATCGACCTTTGCCTTTCCCTTCGATAATATTGATGGCATGATATGCAGGGGCTGCCTGCTGGAGCCTAGCAGCAGGTATTTAAAGGGAAAAATTTGACAAGTCAGTCAGTCACCGGCTGACACTTGCTTGTATCGAAGAGGCCAGGGAACAGAAGAAAGAAGAAGAGGCTGATATGCATGGGTGACATGCTGGTCTTCCATAAACAACCTTGCCACGACTTGAACCTTGAAGGATAACTTTCTAGGTACAATCCCATGGTCATTCACGACCAAAGGGTGTCTTTACCTTTTGCTTATTTTATTGAAAAGATGAAAGGCAATGTTGATCCTGGTGCTGGTGTGCCAATGATTCTGCCAGCTTACTGCCTTTATGTAACTTAAAATAACTGATCTTCACACTGTCATGAGCAGGAGTGTTACTCAAGTTCAGAAACTGAGAAAATGAGGTTTCCTCAATTTTCACATGCTTAAGAAATGGCTGATATGTTTTAACGAGTTTACAGATTTCTCCTTGCCAACCAACATATAGAATTAGAAGTTATGAAATTCAAAATCAACTACATAGTAGAGCATTCATCATGAATTAATACTAACTAATAAAATTGATCTTACTTTCATTTTAAGTAACATGCAGATATTACGGTCGTTTAGAGAATGCGCGAGCTAAGACTATGCGCCTTCACTAGTCAGTTAACGTGAGACAGTGTCACGTGACAACTTGCTGGGGCTGCCTGCGGGAGCCTAGCAGCAGGTATTTAAAGGGAAAAATTTGACAAGTCAGTCAGTCACCGGCTGACACTTGCTGACGATACATCGAAGAGGCCAGGGAACAGAAGAAAGAAGAAGAAAGAAGACATGCACCCAACATCAGAGCTGAAGACACCTCCGAAAGGGGAGGGGCCTGCCACGTCAAAACGGTAGAGAAGTAGGGGCTGAAACCGGACGTGGTTCCTCTTGATGATGTCTTGAGCTAACTGGATCCTATAAAGGAGCTGTTGTGGTAGCAGACCACGAAACATGGTTGTATTTCTTCTTCTATGTGTCTTGGCCATTGTTCAACTAGAACATATATACAGCAGCTGAATCTGCCTCAAAATGCACTTTACCATCATAATGGTTTCACATTTTGGCACAAAGCCAGTAATTTCGTGGGTTGGGGGAGTTAGTTGATTCCATTGATCCCAGTGCTTGACTGGTATTTATTTTATCAAACCTCAAAAGATAAAAGGTAAAGTCAACCTATGCAGCATTTGAAAGGATACACTGGATGATATTGCATGCCTGAAAGAAAAAACAGAAGCCCCGGTCATAGCTGAAATACTCTTGATCATAGATCTGCTTAACCCTTTAGCATTTAAACCAGCCATATCCAGGCCAAATATTCTACCTATTTTATGTTCAAACTGGCTACAACTGGCATCTTACACCTACCCTATGTTGTCACTTCAAAAATATATTATCACATCATTGAAATCTCAAAGCTACAAGATAATGCATGGTTAATTCAAAATGATGTGAATAAATGAACGTTATATTTGAAAAAGTAATCTGAATGCTAAAAGGTTAATCTCAAATCTGACCTGGTTAAATAACAATATTCCTTTAAACTTCTAGTAACTTGTGTGTTGAAAGAATTTAACAGTTCAAAGTTTTCTTTCTTTCAATGACATTCAATGACAAAATGGTGTTTTAAAAAACACTAAGTTAGAAGAAATACATTTATAAATCTTAGTAAATATTTTAAATATGAACTGTAAACTCTACAAAGATTCTCTGATGAGAACTGAATAATTAGAAATGAGCATCTCTGCATTGTAGAAAGATAAAAGTTTTAATTTTAAAAAATCATAAAAATCTATCATTTAGACAATAGAATCCTTTATATCTGTAACTGACTTCAACTCTACCTTCAATGAACATACACAATGAATCTCACAACTTGAGATTTCTGAGATAAGGCTGGAGGGATTGATCAAATAAGAATTCAGTGAGGATTATTCAGTTTGTCTGTTATTTAATGGATCATAATGATGATGTTTTTCAAACTTTTTTGATATTTAAAAAAATTTCTTTCAGTCATTAGACTTCCTTGAAGAATTTTAACAAATCAATGCCAGTACTTTTTATTTTTAAGCCTGGTATATATCATATTGGCCTCTTTTGCTGAACCATTAAGTTACAGAGACATAAACAAACCAATACTGGTTGTCAAGCAGTGGTGAGGAACACAAAGGAACAAAGGTACACACATACACACAACAGGTGTCTTTCAGTTTTCATCTACCAAATCTATTTACAAGGCTTTGGTTTGCCCAAGGCTATAAGTAGAAGACATTTGCCTGAGGCATCATACTGTGAGACTGAACCCAGGGTTTTGACAGCAAATGCTTAACCCTTCTAACATCAACCCAACTGTGAACAACACTGATTCTATTATACAAACTTTACATTTTAAAGTGATCTAAATTAAAGGCTTTCATTAAAATTTCATGTTGATTTATATTCCAAACATCAGCTTAATAACTATAAAATTATTTTACTGCTTTCATCTTATGGAGATTTTCTAACTAGCTACTTTGCTTATTTTACTAAATTCTTCATTCATTCATTCAATCATCATCGTTGTCGTCATCGTTTAACGTCCGCTTTCCATGCTAGCATGGGTTGGACGATTTGACTGAGGAGTGGCAAACCAGAAGGCTGCACCAGACTCCAATCTGATCTGGCAGAGTTTCTACAGCTGGATGCCCCTCCTAACGTTAACCACTCCGAGAATGTAGTGGGTGCTTTTACATGCCACCGGCACGAGGGCCAGTCAGGTGGTACTGGCAACGGCCTCGCTCAAATGGTGCTTTTTATGTGCCACCTGCACAGGAGCCAGTCCAGTGGCACTGGCAATGACCTCATGAAATTAATTGAAACAAAGACAGTATATTTCAACAGAAACATAGTAACTAAAGGATCATGGACAGTAAATATTGAAGAATATAGCTCTTCTCATTCTTTTCCCCCAAGATGTTTATATTCCCTGACCTGGAAATAACTACTTTAATGACAGAACAAGTTCCTTACCAATTAGCTTAAGTCAAACAAGTCATGGGAAACAGCAGCCAAGAGAATTTCTGAAAGGTATGCCTAACAAAAAAATTACCTTGAATTTTTTAGTAGTGCAGCCTACCTGATGAAAGCCATGTATAACGTGGCCCACTTCTCTAAAAAGGTTGCCCATACTCAGATTCATCATCATCATCCTCATTTAACGTCCGCTTTCCATGCTAGCATGGGTTGGACGATTTTGACTGAGGGCTGGCAAACCAGATGGCTGCACCAGGCTTCAATCTTGATCTGGCAGAGTTTCTACAGCTGGATGCCCTTCCTAATAAACTAATATATTCTTTACACCACACTCTTCACCTAAAACCAAAATTGTATTCAACCGGATAAAAAATTAACTATAGATCACAGCACACAATATCACAAATTAATGGGGACCTTTACACCACATTGGCTTATATACTATTGCTAGAATAGTAATGAAATTTCTCTCAAATCTTTAAAAATCAAGTCAGGGAGTATTCAAGTCTGAAAAGATAGGATGGTCATGGTTATAAAGCCTGTGATCATAGGTTTGCTTGATCAGAGTTGACCTGAGGTTAAGCAGCAATCATACAGTATAGACATAGTTTTACTGTTGAGACTTTCGTGCTGAAACTCAAGTTAAAGTGAGCACAATGAAGACATATAGCCTAGTGGTTAAGGTGCTGCACTCACAATTGTAAGATAATGGTTTCAATTCCTAGACCAGAGAGTGCATTGTGTTTTTGAGCAGAACATTTCATTTCATGTTTCTCCAGTCCACTCAGCTGTAAAATGAGTTCCAGCAATAACTGGGAAGTTAAACCTGCAAAAGACCTGTATCCTGTTCAGGAGTAAATGTTGTCACTTTAGTTACTTATACCCCATGGAAACCAGGTTATGAGTCCTACGGTTCAAGATAGACCTACAGAGTGCATAATTCCTGGATATTCCTTTTTCAATCCTGCTTTAGAAAGAATCAAACTCATAATTGCATTTAGTTCTTATGCACAGTTATAGTAGACCCTTTCCAACAACTGGTATTGTGTCCATGTAATCATATTTATCATTATTATTATTAATAAAATTTATTTACTGTCACTCAAAACCTCACATGACAACTGACTGGATTAAAAGATAAGGATACTCTATAATGCTTGTTAAATTCTGCTATAAAACAGAGAAAAATAAAATGTTTAAACATGTTGTTTTTATGAGATATTTTCAGAAGACTGATTTAATTCCCAACACTTAATCAGGTAGAGCTGTATAATTAATCTTATTGCCGGAAAAACGATATTTACTTTACTTTAAGGAATAACACACTATGGCATTTTACAGGATTCAAACATAATCAAATAAACAATAAGGTCAGGGCTTTCAATCACGTGGTTATAAACACAATACTTCTATATTTGTATTCAATTACAACAGGAAATCATAAAGACTTTGGTGTCTTTGAGTTGTTGCTTTTTGTGAATGTGCAATACACAGCCACATAAACACACTCATGCACACACACACATACATTGTAATTTATTGTTTTAAATTTCATCATTTAATTTGTCCCTATAAAATCATTAAAACAACATCAAGCAAGCTAGATTATCTTCTACAGCAACATTACACACTCTAGAACTCAAAAATGTTATGCCACCAGGATAAATTTGTCACGTTCTAGAAGAACTAGTATACATTTCTGGTAACGAGAAAATGAAAGCAGTGGAATAATGATGGAGAATGTTTCAGGTTTTTATATATTTTTATTCTGCTGAATGCTTTAATTCATACTTTTTCAGGAGCTTTTTTTTTTTTCTGTTTCTTGTGATATAGATGTCAGAACAGTTAAGTGCTCTTAAATCAGAACATTTGAAAGAACAAGTGAAATTAATGTGCTTAACGAAGGTTTAATGAATTGAGCATTGATGTAGTGTAATATAACATAAGATGCAGAGAGATGAGATTTTTTCATTTGGTGTTGATTTTTGGAAAGAAGCACAGCATGTAATTTATTATTCAGTATATAATACAAAGAGAAAAATAAAATAGGAATAGTTGGGTTCTGAATGATCAGTGAAACATCTCGAATAAGATGAAGGTAAGCAGATTCCATAACAACTATATCAGTAAAGGTGAGAGTGAAAAGGGCCCAGTAATATATTTCACTTCACTTGACAAAAGTCTGAAGAAGCATAAACTCTGCTAACCTAACTTGACCTTGTTACACTTCATGAATAACCCAATAAGATTTTCAAGATGCTTTTATATCCAAATTCACTTAAGATTAGATTGTAGAGAAAGGGTCATAGCCAGGTACTGAAAAATAATATTTAACCCTTTTTATACCAACCTGCTTAAGATCACCCTTGATTCTCTAATATAAACTTCCTGTTTTAATGTGAAGTAAATTAAAAGCTTCCATCAAAATTTCACAAGTTTTCCAAATATGAACTTAAAAGTTCTTTCTACTATAGGCAGAAGACCAGAAATTTTAGGGGTGGAGGCGGGACAAATTGGTTACATTGACTCCAGTACCCTGACTTGTTCTTATTTTATCAACCATAAAAGGATGAAATGCTAAGTAACTTTGGTGTGATCTGATTTGTAATAAAACACAGATTGACTTTGTTTATTGAATCAAACAATATTTCAGTTGTATGTCTGTCTTCTTCAAGTTCAAATAATGAAAAATGAAAAATACATAGAAATGCAGAAATTCAAAATTTCAACAGTACTATCCTGTGTTCCTTCTAAGATAAATAGATATCATCAAGTTTCATTTTGTTTGTGACTATTAGGATGTCTGGTAAGTTCTGGGTGTTTTTAAGCTAAATCTTTCAATGCTTCATTGAACACACCTGATACGTAACACATTTAAAACTTTGGTGTTGCTTCAAGTGGGAGTGCATCTCTTCTTTGTTCCTGGCTAAAAATAGATTTACTTTTCATTCCGGTTACCCTTTATTGACATTTGAAATGGATAACCAGCAATTGCATATTCATGTTGTAATGCTTTTCTTTTTTAAAAAAGGAGAAAATACTGCAGTCTTGTAAACATATTTGTGAAGCTTATGGTGATGGTACTGTAGGTGAATCAACTGTTCAAAGATGATTTGCAAAATGTAAAGCTGGAGAGTTTAGCTTGAAAGATGGCAGTCACAGTGGAAGACTTTCAAAATTGGATGAAGATGTTTTGAAGGCAAAAATTGAGGAAAATTCAAATATCATGACTAGAGAACTTGCAGAGGAGTTGGAAGTTTCTAAAAGTGCAACTCATGAACACCTAGTGAAGCTAGGATACATTTCTTGTAATATTGGTGGCACGTAAAAAGCACCATTTGAGCGTGATCGTTACTTGTGTTGCCTTACTGGCACATGAACAAAACATTCGAGCAAGGTCGTTGCCAGTGCCGCTAGACTGACTCCTCTGCAGGTGGCACGTAAAAAGCACTATTTGAGAGTGGCCATTGCCAGTACCGCCTACTGGCCCTAGTGCTGGTGGCACGTAAAAGCACCCACTACACTCTCGGATTGGTTGGCATTAGGAAGGGCATCCAGCTGTAGAAACTCTGTCAGATCAGATTGGAGCTTGGTGTAGCCATCTGGTTTGCCAGTCCTCATTCAACTCGTCCAATCCATGCTAGCATGGAAAGCGGACGTTAAATGATGATGATTGTATGAGTCCCTCACAAACTCTCAGAAAAGAATTGCTTGGACCAGTATGCCATTTGTGATATGTTTTTGAAATGTGACTGGAGATGAAAAATGGATTGTGTACGTAAATGTAGTGTGAAAAGGATCCTGAAGTTTGCATAAAGGTTCCCCAAAACAGCAACCAAAGATGAATATCCATGCCAAAAACGTTATGCTTTGTGTTCGGTGGGATCATAAAGGCATTATTTATAATTGAGTTTCTCCCACAAAATCAGACCATTAATTCTGATGTGTACTGTCGTCAGCTGGCTAATTTGAACCAAAGAAAGCAAAGAATTGAGGCCATAGATTGCCAACAGGAAAGGGGTAGTGTTCCAACAAGACATAGTTTGACCACACATGTCTTTGGCTACTTAAATAAAGTTATATGAACTTGGCTGAGATCTCTTGCTCAATATACCATATTCTCCTGATATAGCACCATCCAACTACCACTTGTTTTTGTCTCTACTCATCGTAAGGAAAAAACATTTAACAATTTAGTCAAAATGTATCTAGATAACATTTTTTCTTCAAAACCAATCAAATTTTATGCTGATGGAATATCTAAATTGCTTGATAGATGGGCAAATACCATTAATAATGGAAATTATTTCAATTGAATAAAATTTACTGTAAGGTCAATTATTTATATCCCTTTTTGCAGTTTAAAAAAATGCTCAGAACTTTCCAGACAACCTAATAGTTAAAATAAGAAAAATATAGAAAAAAGAAAAGGGGAATGAGAATGCTTAGCCAAAAAGTTTTGTATAAATCTGATAGAATTTTTATCATATAGTTCATCCTTCCAGAATGTGATGCTAATAACTCACAAATATATTTACCTTCAGTGGAATCAAAATATTTTCAGTGGAATCAAAATATTTTCAGTGGAATCAAAATATTTTCTGAGAATGTGTACTTTATTTATCCAATTTACTTGTTTCAGTTATTTGACTGTGGGCATGCTGGAGCATTGCCTTAAAGGGTTTTAGTCAGACAAATCAACCTCAGGACTTATTTCTTGAACCTAGAACTTATTTTATCAGTCTCTTTTGCTGAACTGGTAAGTTATGGGACATAAACACACCAACACTGGTTGTCAAGCATTGAGTGGGGGGAGGGACAAACACAGACACAAAGTCTCACACACATAGATACATATATATATAAATGATGGGCTTCTTTCTGTTTCCATCTCCCAAATTGACTCACAAGGCTTTGATTGCCCCAAGGCTATAGTAGAAAGCACTTGCCCAAGGTGCCACACAATGGAACTGAACCCAGAATCATGTGGTTGGGAAGCAAACTTCTTACCACACAGCCATGCTTTCACCCTTGATGAAAAGTGCTCAGCAAGTTCTGAAGTTGTGTTATTGTACCTGATATCCTACCTATACTCATTAAATCTTTTGCTTAATTGTTTTGTTGTGCAACGAGCATAAATCAAGCTGTGTTTGGTGCATTCAGTAACATACACCAAATGGGAATCATTAGAGATCCCATCTTCTGGATAAATCATAACATTTCTGCTAGAATTTATCCAATCAAAGTTGGATGTAGAGGGTTCGTTGGACACAGTGTGAGACAACTGTTGTTATCATTAGGCCTAACTCATTGTAAAGTCAATACCACCATGACTGATATTCAAACTATAGTGGAGAAGGCTAGCCACTGGATTAGGTTAAAAAGAGACGATGAGCGATGGCTAGAAGAATATTGAGCTTTATTTGATAACCAGCTGATCTAGCAAGCGGGGCCTCATATCAGTGGTGGGGGGCCGGTGTGCATTGATGCCATCGAGAGGGAGGTCCCGAAACGGCGCGCATTCTCTCCTGATGACCCCATACACTTGCTGGCTTCCGGAATGCAAAGTTTTTGACTGGTAGCACTTGCATGTGCAAGTTGTTTGCAAGACATGGAGCTGACCTGACACATGTTATTGCACAATGAACAGTGCTTACCTTTCTTACAACTATTTTTTGCAGAACAGCATTCAGAAACTCCAATGGAGCTTTGGTTATGATTAAAAGTACTGGATAAGATTTGTCTCACATTTTTATTGTGTCTAAAAGCTACAATAGGCAAATGAGGAAAGATTTTTTTGAAACAAGGATATTTATGTAAAATATGTCGATAACTATTATGCAACACTTTTGAAATGCCAGGGAAATTTCAGTGCTAGCTAATCACTAAAGGAATTCAACCATAAATTTTACTTTGATTGTTATAATTAAGCATAAAACTTTTACAGTCATCGTTAATTTTAGCTGTCATTTCCTTCAATCATGATTCACTATAATGGTGGCTTGATGTAATGGTACACAAAATCATTTGTGTGTTTACAATAATTTCCTATTTTTATCTTTTACTTATTTCAATCATTAGACTGTTGCCATGCTGGGGCACTGCTGTGAAGAATTTTTAGTCAAATTAATTGATCCCCCAGTACTTATTCTATCAAACCCTTTTGCTGAACTGCTAAGTTATGGGAATGTAAACACACCAAGACTGGTTGTCAAGCAGTGGTGGAGAGACAAACACAAAGTCACATACACACACACACATGTATACATGTGTGTGTGTATGTACAATGGGCTTCTTACAGTTTCTGTCTACCAAATCTACTCAGAAAGCTTTGGCCAGCTCAAGGCTATAGTGGAAGATACTTGTCCAAGTTGCCGGACAGTGGAACTGAACCAAGAACCATGTGGTTCAGAAGCAAACTTCTTACCAAAAAGCCACTTCTGAGTCCATAAAAAAAGATGCTAGCAAGTTGCTACAGAGAATTGAACCCTATGCCTCTCAGATACTGGCTGAGTACTCTGTACCATTAAGCTAATATAGCCCCTACATTAGTATAAACCCATTTTATTCTCAAAATTTGGGACTTTGGATTTGACTTAATTGTATGGTGTGGATGATAGGAATGGCAGTGAAGATAAATGTGGAATGACATGGATTTACAAAATAACTTTGTGACTATGCAGCCTTCAGAAAACTTAACTTTTGTGGCCAAACTGTCAATACTAGCTTTTGAATAACTCAACAAGAATTTTATATTGGACTTAAAGCTATAGTTTTGTGTGAAGCTGTTACAGCAATACAAAAACTTAATTAGGCTATCCTCAATTCCTACCCAAACAAAAAAGATATCATCGATGAACCATAACCAAAGGAGTAGTTCATTTGTGCAGTGATTTAAACGTTTTGAGTAATTGTAGCTCAAATTTTGTCATAAAGACATTAACTAAATTAACTGTCATGAGATATCCATGGCATATTCCTTCATCTGGAGGTAAATGTTCTCTCCCAACTTCATTATGTTGCTTTGTAATACAAACTTCAGTAATTTGTAAAGGAAATTAGTTGGAGTCTAACTGCTTTGCAAAGATGTTCATACACATTTTCACCCTTTCATCATGGTCAATGTTGATGTAAAGTGAAGAAACATCCATGGTTACTACTAAACAGTTTTCAAAACTATTTCAATACTTACAGAAATTGTTAATTTTGGAAATAATATCAAAGGTATCTTGAATATATGAACTCTGTCTTTTTGCCACATGAAGTAGAAAACCATCCAGGCCCTCAAAAATTTGGGCCATGCAACATTTATACCAACTGCAAACTTGGTGCAATGGAGGAGATTTTTAAAGCAATAATTATCATCATTTTAAATTTTGGCACAAGGTCAGCAATTTTGAGAGGAAGAACAAGTTAATTAGATTAACCCCAGTACTTGACTTGTAATTTATTTTATTGACCCTGAAAAGATGAAAGGCAAAGTTGACTTAGGAGAATTTGAACGCAGAATGTCAAGCACCAGAAATATCACCAAGTTATCTCCTCAGTGCAAACTGCAAGAATATTTAGTAAAACCAACTGGATTTCTTAGCACACACTGTAAGAATATTTTGTAATGACATTGGGATGACTCTTGAAATCAAAAAGTATGCAGTGATGGAGATGAAATGGGGAAATCATAAAAAAACTATTGGCAAAGACCTGCCAAATGATGAGATTATAAAATCATTAAATGCAAAAGAAACATAATGAATATCTAGGAATACTGAAAATTGGCAATATCAAAAGTATAGAACGGAGGGAAATCCTCAATAATGAATATTTTCAGATTGAAGAATATTATAAAATCCAAATTGAATGCAGGAACCATCATACAAGCAATCAATCTGAAGCAGAGTCCCTAATAATAAATCGAACAAGAGTTATTGAATGGAGAGAAGGTGAGTTGAAGGACATCAACAAGAAAACAACTCAAGATGCACAGAATACATTTCCAATCTCTTGTGGATGGTGACACAGAAAAAGAACAGAAGGAGAAAGAAAGTTAAAGAGTGTTGCAGAAGTAGAACTACAGAAGACAAGTCTAGAAGAAAAAGAAAACAAAACACTTCTTAAGTGAAGAACTATGTACTGAATGCGTAGAACCCAAAAATAAAATTAAAAAAAAAAAACAGGAAAATGTAGAAAAGAGGAAATCAAAATTTTTAGGAAAGAAGCTTTGACAGCATTTTTCAAAATCACAGAAGAAATAAGGGATGACAAAGATAACTGGCTATGATTAAAGAAAGGGATACTGAAGAAATGATCTTGGCAGCACAGGAACCAGTTCTAAAGGTAAAAATGGATCAAGAGGATGATAAATCAACAGAACTGCTCGCCCGAATGTAGAATATATGATAATTCAGATAAAACCATACCTCAGATTGCATCAGAGTGTCCAGTATTCACTCAGGATCAATTTAGAAAGTGTAGGCATGATAAGCTTGCTACAGTATATACACGGACAGCTATAAGTTGACAGCTATATCCATTGGGCAATAAAGGCAGCGAACTGGCAGAAACGTTGGCACGCCGGGTGAAATGTGTAGCCGTATTTCGTCTGTCGTTACGTTCCGAGTTCAAATTCCGCCGAGGTCGACTTTGCCTTTCATCCTTTCGGGGTCGATAAATTAAGTACCAGTTATGCACTAGGGTCGATGTAATCGACTTAATCTGTTTGTCTGTCCTTGTTTGTCCTCTCTGTGTTTAGTCCCTTGTGGATAGTAAAGAAATATATATTCATTGGGCAATATATCGACACTTAGATGTGAAAATATGTACCAAACATGGTACTGCACAATAACCTGACCACAATCACCAGGGATATGTTTGTCCAAACTGACAAAGATATCAAGGATAACTATCCAGCCATAATGATAAAGGACTGGAAAATAAAAATAAAATACACATCATTTTGACCAAAATATTACCCCAAAAGACATTGGATAGCTGTTAAAATACAAAGATCTTAAAATTGAAATATTTAAGATATAAGGCAAAAAAAGTGGGGCATGAGGTATGATTAAAAAAATATGAACAAAAACATACTACACACCATTAAAAATAAATAACTCTACTAAGAACAGTCCTTATCCTGCACAAGACATTATCGATTCAATAGCACAGATCAAATAGAATAATTTACACACACAACCCGTACCCTATACAATTAACACCTAATAATATAAAACAACACAGCTCATACAACATTTACTATACAAAATTAATGCCCAATAAAATAACACAACTTATTATACACAGTAGAACAAATGATTATATAACTCAAGGAACAACAGGCTAAACCCCATAAAACAAATTGTGCAGAATACTAACAGGAGGAATCTATACACCTTCATAACCCACTAAAGTAAGAACAAACAATGTTATACACATCTAAAGAACACCTGCAGCACCAGGTAGTGCAGGAGAAACTAATATGAAACTATTGAAGAAATAATAGTAATAATCCTTTCTTCTATATGCACAAGGCCTGAAATTTCTGGGGAGGGGTAGTTTGATTACTATTGACCCCAATGCTCATCTGGTATTTATTTATCACCCAACCGAAAGGATAAAAGACAAAGTTAATGGCTTCAAATTTTTGGTACAAGGCCAGCCATTTTGGTGGGAGTGGGTCAGTTGATTACTTTGATCTCAAACAATGTAATCAACTGGTACTTTATGGAATTTCAACTGTGTTTCGTGATCTGCTACCACAACAGCTCCTTTATAGGATCCAGTTAGCTCAAGAGATCATCAGGAGGAACCACATCCGGTTTGGGCCCCTACACCTCTACCGTTTTGACGTTGCGCCCCCCCCCCCACTTTTGGAGATGTCTTCAGCTCTGGTGTTGGGTGCATGTCTTCTTTCTTCTTTCTTCTGTTCCCTGGCATTTCCAATGTAGTGTTAATGAGTGTCAGTGGATGACTGACTGTCTTGTCAAATTTTTTCCTTTAAATACCTGCCGCTAGGCTCCAGCAGGCAGCCCCAGCAAGTTGTTATGTGACACTGTCTCAACTTTAACTGACCAATGAAGGCACGTAGTCTTATTGACCCTAAAAAGAAGAAAGGTAAAGTTGACCATGGCAAATAATAATAACCCAATATATGGCATTAGAAAGGCTGCCCACCCATAGAAACCATGCCAAAATAAACTTTGGGGTATGACACCATCTTCATTTAACAGGCAGTTAACAGATGTTAAATGATGATGATGATGATGATGACGAGTAGTCTTTGACTAGCAAATAAAAACTTTATTCTTTTGCTTGTTTCAGTCATTTGGTTGCAGCCATGCTAGGGCACTGCCCTGAAAAATTTTAGTTGAATGAATCAACTCTACAGTTCTATATTTAAGAGATGAGGAATTATGTACATTATTTACATTTGACGGATATTTATCCTCATCTTGTTTGTTGTTAACACGTTTCAGTCGATATACCTTCCAGCCTTCATCAGGTGTCTTGGGGAAAGTTTGAACCTGGGTTCTCATTCCTAATGCTATTATTATTATTAGTAGTAGTAGCAGTAGTATTCAGGAATTGAACTTGGAATCTTGGGGTTAGTAGCCCGCACTCTTTACCACTACCCCATATGCCCATGGCAATTATGATGTGAATTTTTTAGGGCTTATATATCTAATATTTTCCTATCCTTCCTCAATACCGGTTCCCATATGCTATTCATATCTGCACTCGGTCTGCTTAGGAGGTTGTTGTGTCCTAGCATATGGGCTGCTTCTTTTAGTTTTCGTATTTTCCAGTGGTGTTCTCTGTCTATTATTTTAACTTCATCCCACAGGGGAAGGTGGTCTCCATTTTTCCATACATGATCAACTATACCCGATTTATCAATATCTCCTTGTGTCACAGCTTTGCGATGTTCCTCTACCCTTATTTTGAGGGGGCGGTATATGTTTCACCTTTGTATAACCTACCACAGCTTCATGGGATAGAGTACACACAGTTTTTGGTTATATTCTCCTCTATTGGTGGTTTTACCTGAAGGAGATATTTACAAGACAACACTTCACAAATATCTCCTTCGGGTAAAACCACCAATAGAAGAGAATATGACCAAAAACTGTGTGTACTCTATCCCATGCAGCTGTGGTAGGTTAGACAACAGCAAAACATGCCACCCCCTCAAAATAAGCATAGAAGAACATCGCAAAACTGTGACACAAGGAGATATTGATGAATTGGGTATAGCTGATCATGTATGAAACAAACACACATACACAACAGGCTTCTTTCAGTTTCCATCTACCAAATTCACTCATAAGACTTTGATTGACCCTAGGTTATAGTAGAAGACATTTTCCCTAGATACCATGCAATGGGACTGAACCCAGAACCATGTGTTTTGGAAGCAAACTTCATACAACACAGCCACACCTATTACATAACTATTCAGTGGCTGATACATTTATATCAGATCCACTTTAAGCATTATATTTAAAAAATTACTATTATATATTAAAACTACCTAAGAACTACAGCACAAGTTCTTGTATAATAGTGAAGACTTTACAACAGCATTTGAAATCAGTAAGTTAATTAAACAGTGTCCACAGTTTACAAACGTGTTGTTTATTTGTACCTAATCATGGTGCTAATTTGGGGTTAGGAGAACAGAATCAGTGCATAAATATTATTAAGCATCTAGAAATCAGTGCAGCATTGGTAAGATATGATAACAACCCATTGATCTTTCATCGACTGAGTTTACGGTATTTAGTGGTAAGTACAGGTTTTGATCATTGATTGAAAATGTATTTGCTTTTACAGTGTTATAGCAACTACATAGCAATATCTCAGTTGTCAGCTTGTCTAAAGTTTAATATCTTATCCACTATAGATCTATATTAGGAAATATTGATGTATTTGATGTTCAGTTTTTATGGAAAAGGACTTACAAAAATTACTCAAAGGGTATTTGTGACCTTTAACTATTATCAAACAGGGATGGATGGGGTCTGCTAAATATAGCTTTGAAGCCTAAAAAATGCACCTAAAATGTATTCACCATGTAATTATTATTATCGTTGTTTCCATCATAAACATCACCCATTCACCATCACTTATCAATACTAGCCTGATAATTGCTGCTGCTATCACCCAAATCATCACCACCACCAACAACAACAACAACAACACCACCACCACTATACTATAACAACATTCAAATCACTTCTACCACTACCATCACCTTTACTGCTGCCCCCACCATTGTCAACTAAGAACAATGACACAGCTATTAACTATCATTAAAAATAAAACAAAAAATATATCTTGATGCTCTAAATAGGCTCTTTTTTTTTATTCAGGAGCTAAGTTACAGAGCACATCCAAATATGGTTAAAGAAGGATGGAAATGAGTATAAAAACCTCAAGTATAGTACTACACAAAAAATTAAAACAGGTATTTGCTTAGGGCAAATAAGAGAGACTCTATGAGGTTATTTAATCTCCTAGAAATAGTAGCTCAATCTCTCTCAATTAACACTCTACCATAAAAAGAAAAGTATAGTACTACACAAAAAATTAAAACAGGTATTTACTTAGGGCAAATAAGGGAGACTCTATGAGGTTATTTAATCTCCTAGAAATAGCAGCTCAATCTCTCTCAACTAACACTCTACCATAAAAAGAAAATGGATGTAGCATAAACCCTTTAGCTTACAAACCAACTATATCAGGACCAAATATTTTATTTGTTTTATGTTTAAACCAGCCAGATCTGATCTCTCACACCTACCCTACAATGACATTTTAAAAAATGCAACAATCACATTATTGAACTCTCAAAGCTATGAGATAATGCATGATTATTTCAAAACAATATGAATAAATAAGCATTACATTTGACAGAAAAATCTGAATGTTAAAGGGTTAAACTGGCCAGAACTGGCCTCTTACACCTATCCTACAATATCATTCTAAAAATAAACCATCACATTGTGAAAATTTCAGAATAACAAGTTAATGCATGATTAATACAAAAACAATGTAAATAAATATTACATTTGATGAGAAGATACATGACTCAGTGGCTAGAGTGTCAGGTTCACAATCATAAGGTAGTGAGTTCAATTCCCTGACCCAGGCTGTGTTGTGTCCTTGAGCAAGACACTTTATTTCACGTTGTTCAGTTTATTCAATAATAAAAATGAGTTGTGACATTACTGGTGCCAAGCTGTATTGGCCTTTGCCTTTCCCTTGGATAACAACAGCGGCATGAAGAGGGAAAGATGGTATGCACGGGCGACTTCTGGTCTTCTATAAACAACTTTGCCTGGACTTGTCTCTCAGAGGATAACTTTCTAGGTGCAATCCCATGGTCATTCATGACCGAAGGGGATGTTTACCCCTTTTACATTTGACTGAATAATCTGAATACTAAAGGGTTAAATAATCTAGTCCTACACACACTGTGGCCAGAAAAATGTCGAGATGATCATACTAGAATACCTTTTATCAAACCTGGCATAAATAACAACTAACACTTCCCTCAAGACAATAATTCAAAAGAACACCAATATTAGTTTTCATGCTGTAGTTGTCAGCTTGTCTTAAGTTTAATATATTATCTACACTACACACAACATTGGTTTCAAATTTTGGTACAAGGCCAGCAATTGGTGGGAGAAAGGGTAAGTTGATTCATCAATCCCAAAGCTCAACTGGTACTTATTTTACCAACCCACCAAAATGACAAAAGGCAAAGTCAACCTCGGCAACATTTGAACTCAGAATGATAAGTTGGAAGAAATGCCACTGAGCATTTTGTATTGCTTGATAGTGATTCTGCCTGATCGCCACCTTATATGGTAGTACAGTAAATATAGATTTCAAATTTTGGTACAAGGCGAGCAGGTCTGGGGGGGATGGGAGGCTGAGTCTATTACATCGACCCCAGTGTTCAACTGGTACTTATTTTATTGGCCTTAAAAGGATGAAAGGCAAAGTCGACCCCAGCAGAATTTGAACTCAGAAAGTTAGGATAGATGGAATATGACTAAGCATCTTGCCCAGTGTGCTAACGATTCAACCAGCTCACCACCTTCAGTACAGTAAATATTAAAGGGATTTCATAATGAAGTAATTTAAGTCATTCTGTTATGTGGATAGAATATGGCTATTAAAGTAATGTATTCATTGCCAGTCCCGCCTGACTGGCCCCGTGCCGGTGGCACGTAAAAGCACCCACTACACTCTCGGAGTGGATGGCATTAAGAAGGGCATCCAGCCGTAGAAACTCTGCCAGATCAAGATTGGAGCCTGGTGCGGCCATCTGGTTCGCCAGCCCTCAGTCAAAATCGTCCAACCCATGCTAGCATGGAAGGCGGACGTTAAACGATGATGATGATGATGATAATGATTCAGTTTAAGGGAAATTGTGATTATTCTGTCTTTTATTGCTGATATCAACAATAAAGCCAAGGGAAAACACCTCAGGATAGCATTCTGCATATAAAATACAAGTAGGTGCAGGCATGGCTGCGTGATTAAGAAGCTTACTTCCCAACCATAGGTCTTGGGTTCAGTCCCACTGCATGGCACCTTGAACAAGTGTCTTCTACTGTAGCCTTATGAGTAGATTTGATAGATGGAAACTGAAAGAAGCCCATTTTATATATATAT
The DNA here is from genome assembly GCF_006345805.1 of Octopus sinensis. Lineage (NCBI taxonomy): Eukaryota > Metazoa > Mollusca > Cephalopoda > Octopoda > Octopodidae > Octopus > Octopus sinensis. The sequence goes on along the minus strand of NC_042998.1, from coordinate 46,154,467 downwards.
ATATATATATATATATATATAAAATTTTAAATTAGCACGGAGCATAAGGATGCAGGAAAAGCATCAACCTGTTTAGAAATAAGAGCTAAAGTCCTAATTCAACCACCAGAAGGCACCAAAATAACAGAAAATAACAGTAAGCGAGGAAACAGATAAAGAATTAAGACATTAAAAAGTATACCTATAAGAATTATGCCATTCAGATGCTCATATACCAAGGTTTCAACTTTCTTTAGTATGAGTTACTGGGAAAAAATTCTAAATCTGCCACATTATAAATCCATTAGCGTTGTGGCTTGTTTTGTGCCAAGCCAGTCCACACACACACACACACACACACATATATATATAAAGAGAAAGATATCTATATGTATGTATGAGTGTGTGTGTGTGTACCCTTACCTAGACAATACATGGTGGTTGTAATAAGCATCATCATCACACTAACGAGGTTGTTCCTTTCCAGTTTTTCATGAAAAATGTCTAGCTTAGAGAAAATATTACCTTGGTTGGAAACAAGTGAGAGTTGGTGACAGGAAGGGTACCCAGCCATAAAAAAAATCTGCCCCAGCAAATTCCATCTGACCCATGCAAGCATGGAAAAGTGATATTAAAATATGATGGAAGGGTCTAACATATGCAATATACTGACTTGAAAAACTGAGAATATTCAAGGAGTTAATAAACAAAAACTTCTAGGGGTTAAAAAGAATCTAAAAAGAAGGGAGCTAATTCCAATGAAGTCAGCTTTTTGGAAAGTTTGGACAAAATAAACAATGTGGACTGGATTGGATCTGAACTGATGAAAATGATATGTTTTAGTCTTATTACACCATTTTTCTTTTATTCTTTTATTTGATTCAGTCATTTGAATGCCTTTAGTTGAAGAAATCAACCCCAGGACTTACTCTTTGTAAGCCTAGTACTTATTCTATCGGTCTCTTTTGCCGAACTGCTAAGTTACGGGGACGTAAACACACCAACATCGGCTTCTTTCAGTTTCCGTCTACCAAATCCACTCACAAGGCTTTGGTCAGCTTGAGGCTATAGTAGTACCCAAGGTGCCACGCGGTGGGACTGAACCCGGAATCATGTGGTTGGTAAGCAAGCTATTTACTACACAGCCACCCCTGCACCTAAAAATATTTATTCGTGCTTGCCAGGATTCAAACCTGGAATCTTCAACTTTATGTTTTTCTTTGAAGTGTGTTAAAAGAATGTTGAAATTTGAATGTTATATTAAGCAAGGTAACAGTAGGTTTTTGTTCAGTTTATGCATGTTATTATTGTTTAGATTAGCCTTGACTGCACAAACCTATTTATTACAGACATTTCAGCTGTGACCATCCTACTGTTTTGAATACTGGAGATTACATTGACCTCTTTATTTAAGGTGAGGTTTGAAGGATTTGGTTGTTATTTCTAACGTGCTGAGAAATCACACAGAGGCTACTTTGTCAAATGTCAGTTTACATAATGCTGTTTAACCCTAGGTCAGACCTATTGGAGTAGACCTATGATTAAAAGTGTTCTTACTATGACCCTTTCATTCTTTCCTTGGGTATTGTGTAATTTGGACTATATCTTCCAATGTGTTCTTCATTTTCCAAGATTGTTGTTTGTAATTTGAGAGATATTTCATGGTTATTTCTAGCAGATTGAATTAATCTTGTACATGCAAGGTTGATTTCAAATTTTAGCACAAGGCCAGAAATTTTGAGGGAGGGAGTAAGATGATTATATGGACCCCAGAGTTCAATTGGTACTTATTTTATTGACCCCCCCCCCCCCAAAAAAAAGACAAAAAGCAAAGTCAACTCTGGCAGAATTTGAACTCAGAATGTACAGATGGACAAAATACCACTAAGCATTTTACCTGGCATGATAATGATCCTACCAGCTCACTACCTTTAGTCAGGTACTAATATTACAGTAAGATAACACAACCAATAAATTGTCAGAATTGGTGGAGTAAGAAACTGAATGGTTTTCTAATATTTAGAGTAGTCAGAATATAGAGGATATCACCATGCTGGGTTTCATTCTCTTTATCATCCAACAAGAGCTGATAAAAATACCAGCAATACACTGGAGCTTTTTATCTACTTTTTTGCAAGCTGTCAGTATTTACCAATTCTTCACTACTCTGCAGAAGTATTTATGTCTAGCACTATCATGAAGCAAAATGTTTTCCAATGATAAAGAAATCAGGGTAACCATAGCAGTGAGCTATACTTTGCTAAAGTATCTCTTTTGCAGGTAGTTAGCAATGAGAATAAAGTAATTTTCACCCTGATGATGTTAAAGGAATCGCTGAATTTTCTGGTTGCTATGTTAAGAAATGTATAACTTAAAGTTTGTCTTACAGATTATTTTCTTTATCTTGGACGTGTTGCTGGCCCACAATTTCAATTGTTATTCTTTCAAACCATCTTTGAGGACTATAGGCCAGTTGTTAGAATAGCAGACTCAGTACATAAAATAAAGGTCTCCAGGTTCAATCCAAGCTTATGAATATCCTGGTATATACCTGATATAGCAAAAATACAGATATAACTCAATAATTTGCCATTCTTTTGAAAAAATACACAGGTGGTTAAAATTTTTGAAATGTTGGAATCTTAAGTAGATGACAAGTTAGAAGAAATGATATCATGTAAGACTGAAAACTTTACAATATTCAGTTTTGTAGCTAAAAGCACTATGCATTCAAATCCTTCTGGAGATAACTCCACTTTTAATTCTAATTATAAACCATAAGAATTAATTTATCAAACATGAAAGGATGAAAAGCAAAGGTGACATCAGCAGAATTTGAACCCAGAATGTGAAGACAGACGAAATACAAAAAAATAACTTTTAATAATAAATGGCATTTAATCCTCAGCCAAACTCACAATCTTCAATTTTTTGCTTGTGTGCTTATCCTCATCTATGGTCACGAATGAATGAAAGAGTATAATTGCAAATACAAATAGCCAAAAGAGGTTCCTCTGAAGAATCTCAGGGGTAACATTACTCAACAGGGTCTGTAGTTTTAGAGATGAGTCTCTCCAGGTCGAGCCATTATTTCTCTACAGTGAGAAGTCAGAGCTCCAGTACTGTAGACATGTGATAAGAATGTCACAAGAAAGGATTGCAAGGTGAATTCTTCAAACTGAGCCAACTAACAGAAAACCTAGGAGTAGATCAAAAACAAGATAGTTGGTAGGAGTGGCTGTGTGAGAAGTAGCTTGCTCACCAACCCCATGGTTCCAGGTTCAGTCTCACTGCATGGCACCTTGGGCAAGTGTCTTCTACTATAGCCTCGGGCCGACCAAAGCCTTGTGAGTGGATTTGGTAGACGGAAACTGAAAGGAGCCAGTCTTATATGTATATATATAAATATATATACATATATATGTGTGTGTATGTGTGTGTATATGTTTGTGTGTCTGTGTTTGTCCCCCCAACATCGCTTGTCAACCGATGCTGGTATGTTTGCGTCCCCGTAATTTAGTGGTTCAGCAAAAGAGACCGATAGAATAAGTACTAGACTTACAAAGAATAAGTCCTGGGGTCGATTTGCTCGACTAAAGGCGGTGCTCCAGCATGGCCACAGTCAAATGACTGAAACAAGTAAAAGAGTAAAAGAGTCTCAGCCGGTCATGCTTGGGAATCCAGCTGGAAAATCTAGTGGTGGTTGCTTCTAATAGGACCCTATGGATGAGGTGCCTGAGGACTTTCCCCACCATAACCCTCCCTTGAATAGTAGGCAGAGATGGATGAAATGAATACATACTAATTATTAATATCAGTATTAAGGTTGGTTTGAGTGACTATAATCTGTTCCTAACAAAAAGTGACAACAATAGAAGTGACGTGTAAGATTATATGAAAAAAATTCTGTGCTTAACGTTTATTTTTATAACTGTCTGAGAAGACAAAAAGAAAAGGAAAAAGAAGGAAAGAAACATCCCTATTAGATACAGAATGTCGAATTGAATTAATTAGAACTAATTCTACTTCTGACATGAAAATTAATCTAATTAGTATTTTATTATTACCTGATATGAAAGTGAATAAGACTGACACAGTTTTATTTTTTACCATATTTTCTAATAACATCCAAGAAACCAAGCCAGAAGCATATTTTGATCAAACATATTCGTTGATAATGTAAGCATTTTGATGGAATAAATACCAATTCCTTGCTTAAATTACAAGACCAATTTTCTCTTTTTGTCTCTCTCTCTCTCCATCACACACACATACACAGTAGTTCAATGAAAATTTTAATACATCATGAAATATATATATAAATTTGAAATGAATTTAACAACTTTATGTGTTATCAAATGGTTAGAATGTTTTTTTCCTCCACAATGTAATTGCTTCAGTTTCAGCACACAGTCTCAGATCATGTCACTTGCTAGACAAGCTCAACTCTGAAATATGTACAGATGCACACACACACACACACACACACGTGCATATGAAATGGGAAAGAAATGAACACATATATACACATGCACACACATATTGAGCATATCAGAGAGAAATTCTGTTAAAAATGAAAGTGAGGCTGAAATTGTAATTAACGAAATGATGATTAAAGAGTGTAATGTCTGATATGTAACATTATAAAAGTTGCACTGAAATATAATCACAGACATCCCAACCTCCTCCCACAAATAAATTAATTAATGAAGTCAATATTTCCTCATCATTGGCATCTTTAGTTCATTTATGTCATGTAATAGCGTTTAGGTTATTTTGGGTTCCAACATACAAAGTAGGAATTAAATATGCTGTAAAATGACATAGATAAATAAATAGTTTTAAAAATATATCAAAATGAAATAACAAATGTAAATCTGTAAACACAAAACACATTTTTTTTGTTTTTTTAATATTTTCTTCTTTTTCTGTTTTGAAGTTTTAGAGAAGGACAGCAGAACTGAAACTAATTATAAAAAATTTTAAATTACAAAGAAAGGAGGGAAAACATCAGGAAAAAACTGAGAATTTTGACACACAGAAACCCTAATGTTAACCAGGGACTCCAAGTTTAAAAATAATTACAACAATGAAACATGATAATTAATATCTGATATATGTGGGTGTGACTGTGGTAAGGAGGTTGCTTCCCAACCATATAGTTCTGGGTTCAGTCCCATTGCGTGGCATCTTCTACAAGTATCTTCTACTATAGCTCCAAGTTCTCCAAAGCCTGGAAACTAAAAGAAGCCCATCATATATATATATATATATATATATATATATATATATACATATACATATCCTTTATGATATTATATTGCACTTATTATATGTCTAACCATGGAGAAATACAACCTTGCTTGGAGACAGATGAGGGTTGGCGACAGGAAAGGCTTCCAGCCATGGAAAACCTGTCTCAATAAATTCTATTATTAAGACCAAATTCCATCTCGATGTCATCACTGAATGATTTCACAGTATGTAGTAGTCCTTCAAGCTCATTATCGTCTTTGCCATAGAGTTTTAAGTCATCCATATAAAATAGATGACTTATTTTCTTATTGCCAATTTTATATCCATACTCTGTACTGTTAAGTTCACTTGTAAGGAGTATTAAGGCTATGCAGAAAATTAAAGGTGAAAGTGAGTCACCTTCGAAAATGCTGCAATTGATATTAATATTTTTTGTGGTCAGTACTCCATAAGAGTGGTATAATTGGAGATTTGTATTCCACTTTGACATGTACTTCAGGAAGTTTGAAATCATAAGAGAAATTTTGAAGATATCCAGCAATTTCAAGATCCATGAATGCGGTATGCTGTCAAAGGCCTTTTTATAATCAATTCAAACAGAACTGAGATTTCTGCGTTTGTTATAGCAGTTCCCAAGGATCATGCGACTGATTAAAAGTTGCTCTTTGCATCCATATGAGTCTCATCAGCACCCTTTTTGTTCAGTGGGGAAAATATCATTCTGTTCCATAAATTTGTATGTTTTCCCCACAAGGATGGATGTTAAAATTTTATACATAGTAGATAGACATGTTATGGACCGATAGTTTTGGGGAAATTTGATTTCATTGGAAGTAGTTAAGTAATACCTCTTGCTAACCAATCACGCGTTTCCGTAGAATCTCTCATAATTTCATTGAATAACTGAGATAACATTTTATGTGTGCATGGGAGTGAGGTGAGCCAGAAATTTGGCACCCTATCATTACCATGGGATTTCCACAGCTGAGCCTCCATGAGTGTCATCCTTAGGTCTGCTATTGTTATGTCTTCCCATGCTTGTTCTGTTAAGTTTTGGTAGGATCCTTTTGTGCATCTAATCCAGTCTGCATTTTCATTGTAAGTCTTTTCATCACCCCAAATATTTTTCCAAAAGTTTTCAATTTCTTCCATGACTGGTGGGGGTTTCAACAGTTATTTTCTCCTTCCCTATTGTTTCTCTTCTCAAATCTTCGTATTCTTTGAGCTTTTGATCAAACTTTTTGTTGCAGTATTTCTTTTGCTGAAAGCAGTTCCCTTGGTGAGAATCTATGTTTTTTCTTCATCTTTCTTCTTTTTACACCGTTTTTATTATTTACTATTATTATTATGATAATGATGATGATAATGATGATGATGGTGATGATGATGATGATGATGATGATGTTGATGATGAAAGATTTTATCAAACCGTGGAGGAATATAGCAGTGCTATGAAAACTTGGCCTTGTGTAAGGTGAAAAGTTGATTACACTGGCCCCAAGGGCTTGATTACTCTTTACTCTTTTACTTGTTTCAGTCATTTGACTGCGGCCATGCTGGAGCACCACCTTTTAGTACTTATTCTATCGGTCTCTTTTTGCCGAACCGCTAAGTGACGGGGACGTAAACACATCAGCATCGGTTGTCAAGCAATGCTAGGGGGACAAACACAGACACACAAACATATACATATATATACATATATACGACAGGCTTCTTTCAGTTTCCGTCTACCAAATCCACTCACAAGGCATTGGTCAGCCCGGGGCTATAGCAGAAGACACTTGCCCAAGATGCCACGCAGTGGGACTGAACCCGCAACCGTGTGGTTGGTTAGCAAGCTACTTACCACACAGCCACTCCTGCGCCTATGATTAGTAATTTATTTTATCGACTTTCCAATGATGAAAGGCAAATTTAACTTTGTCAGGATTTGAACTCCGAACATATAAGGCCATGACTAAATATCACAAGATGGTTTGCCTCATGATTTGATGATTCTGCTAGATCAGTACTTTCATAATAATTTTTCTAGCATAAGTATATCATCATCATCATCATCATCATCATCATCATCATCATCATCATCATCGTTTAACGTCCGTTTTCCATGCTTGCATGGGTTGGATGGTTTGACCAGGGTTTTGGAAGCCAGGAGGCTGCACCAGGCTCCAGTCTGATCAGGCAGTGTTTCTACAGCTGGATGCCCTTCCTAATGCCAACCACTCCGTGAGTGTAGTGGGTGCTTTTTACGTACCACCGGCACAAGGGCCAGAGGAGGCTGGCAAACGGCCATGATCGGTTGGTGCTTTTACCTGTCACCGACATGGACGCCAGTCAGGCGGTGCTGGCATCAGCCACATCCGGACGGTGTTTTTAACGTGTCCCCGGCACGGGTATCTTAACTACAATTTCCATTTGATTTTTATTTTGATGTTGGTGTTGACGTACTTGACTCAATAGGTCTCCTCAAGAACAGCGGGTCACTCTACGATCCAAGGTTAGCACAGCAGGCCATCCTGCAAGCCATGAACTCACTTCATTTGTTGGGTCTTCACAGTCACAGCATATCTCAGAGGTCGTCCAGAATTTAATATTTTTTTGAAAGGGAAGGAGAGAGGCTAGTCGATTATATTAATCCAGTTCTTAAGTGGTACTTTATTTTTATCACCTATCCAACCACCCCCAAAATAAGAAAAGGTAAAGATGACTTTGGAAGGGTTTGAACCTTAATTTTAAGAGCTGAAAGAAATGTTGCAAGGCATTTTTCTGATGCCTTAATGATCATGCAAAGATAATAATTAATAATAATTTTTAATCTATGCACAAGGCCACAAATTTTTGTGAGTGAGAATTTAGTTTATTAAATCAACATTAGGGCTTTATTTATCACCCCCACCCCAAATAAAAGGCAATGTAGCCTTTAATGGGATTTGAACTTCCATTAAAATGTAAAGAGTCAGAACAAACACACCACAATACACTTTGACCATTGATTTTAATGATTCAGCCAAATAATAATGGTTTCTTATTGAGGCACAAGGACACAGATATTTGGAAGAAAGGAGCAGTCAACTGAATCAATCACAGTACTTCACCAGTATTTATATTGCTGAATATACCACCCTCTGGAAAGATGAAACAATACAGTTGTTCTCAGTGGCCTTGAACTCGGAACACAATACATACATCAAAAAATTTAATATGATACTGAACAGAGTCTACCACCAATCACTTTTTTCAAAAATGGTTTCAAATTTTGGCACAAGGCCAGCAATTTCAGGGAAGGGGTTAAGTCAATTACATCGACCCCAGTGCTTGACTGGTACTTAATTTATTGACGACAGATGACAGACGAAAATGCTGTTAAGCATTTTGCCTGGCATGCTAACATTTTTCAATAAAAATAACTTCAATTTAGACTATAAAGAAATATGCCATAAGGCATTTCACTCTGTCAGTCTATCGTTTAGAAATATGCCATAAGGCATTTCACTCTGTCAGTCTATCGTTTATGCCAATGAAGATAAAGATAAATAAAAACACAATGTGGAGATTGTGAAGATAGAATACACCAAGAGGACCTTTAACTTCCAAATTCTGGTTAAAGGTTTTGAAGAGATTACAGGTGAGCAAAAACTCAGTAGAATTGTCTGTGTTTTCACATGAAAGTGGTATCATCCAAATTGGGTTTGTTCTGAGATCGGGATTCAAAGAGTTCTCTAATCAAGGCAGATTTTTCTTGCTCAAGCAGTGTTATTTTATCACATTTTGTTGAAATCTCCTGTAAAATAAATGAATGAATTAATTAATTAATACACACACACACACACACAAAAGTACATACATGGATATCCCTCCTAATGCCAACCACTTTACAGAGTATATTGGATGCTATTTTGTATGCCCCCCCCCCCCCCACCGTACTAGTAAGGTCGCCATGTGGCTTGCAAGACGAAAATCTTCTTTGACTGAGTTAGGCTACAGTAGAAAGGGAGTTGGTATTATGTTAAACCATGAGATGATTAAAGTATGAAAGAAGATAAAAAGAGAAGAGGTCTTGTGCTATAGAGGAGTTACATAGCTACTCACATTATAGAAGAATAGATAGAAGTAATGGGGATGGAGTTGGGAAGAGAGATAAAATAATGCCAATTCCACGTAAAAAGCACCCAGTACATTCAGTAAAGTGGTTGGCATAAAGAAGGGCATTTAGCTGTAGAAACCAAACCAAAATAGACTATGGAACCTAGTGCAGCCCCTAGCCTGGCCAGCTCCTGTCAAACCATCCAACCCATGCCAGCATGGAAAACAGGTGTTAAATGATGATGATGAAAACAAGGTGTCAGAGTGGACTCTCAAGGTACAAGAAGGTGAGTAGAAGTGATTGGAAACAAAAGAACAGCATGTGGGTACAAGAGTGAGAAAAGAGTAGAGACAGGAAACAGGTGAGGGGACGATATAATGAATAAAAAACAAGGTTCAGTAGTGGTTAATGATGACTATATATTGGTGGAATGGTAAGGAAGAGTAGGTGATGACTGTAAAAATTGGGTAGAGCTGAAGGGTGCATGTAGTGAATGTTAGATGAACAGCAGAGGGGTGGATGACAATACATATGATTTGGGAGGAAAAAAGGGAACAGTAAGTGATGACTGACTGTACACATACACATTTTAAGAACCATTTAAATAAAGAAAAATACTCCCATAAGGGACAGAGTGAACTGACAAAGGATCAGCAAATGTGAATGGGCTGCTATGAGAAGGGTACTGAGTGTTTAGAGGGATCAACATTTTTCTTTGAAACACAATATTCAAACTAGGTGCAATACTTATACTTTAAACACATGTTTTAAAAATCTGTCAAGATTAGAATATAAATAGAACACTGTGTTTTCAGCAAGCATAAGCATGACACACCAAGATCCAATAAAATTTTATTATAGAAACTCATGCCCTCTTTAGTAATTTCCACTAAAATTTAACATAGGACGCACTAGTCCATGTGAATATTTAAAAAGAGAAAATCATAGCCTGGATGGGATAATAAACCACAGTGCAAAATTAATAACTGTTTGATTAAAATAACCTGTCTTTGTGTAGGTGTGTGCGCGCATGCATGCATGCGTGTGTGTGTGTTTTCTCCTTCTTCCAAAGCAGGAAGAGACAGCATTGAATAATAACAATAAACATCAGAGATAGTCTTCTAATTGGATGATTTCATTGTTGAATTTGTAAGCTTTCCTATTGCAGGGAGTAGGGTAATGTTGCAATAAGTGAGCAAACTTACTGTAATAAATCATTCAACTATGAAGAAGGAGTGTCATTTTTTACTTTTTCTTTTATAGACAATGTGAAAAAGGAAGACTACATTAATATGTTATTATGTTTATGTATTTATTTTGCAAAATTCCTGATGTGAAATCATGTGTTGAAACAGATATTGTTATATTTGGGGATGGTCATTCTTTTGTCAATTAATAACATGCACTATGTACTTGATCTTTACTTCAGCTTTATTATTATTATTATTATTCAGTAGTTTTATTTTTTATAGCGTGCTTTCACTTCACTACCGAGCGCAGCTCTGTGTGCCTTGGGTATGTGCTGTGATTTGTTGTGATGTTCTGATGGTTATTGTATGGAAAGTGTTCTGCGTAGGATGTGTGCAGTGCCTAGTAGTGCAATTTTCTGTATGTTATATGTGTTTGTAAGTCCTGGTGTTTTTGTTATGTATTTGTCTGAATATTTTTTTATCATGCCTAATGCACCTACTATGATAGGAATTGTTTCTGTTTTTAGATTCCACATTCTGGTTACCTCCATTTCCAGGTCTTTGTATTTTGAAAGTTTCTCCATTTCTTTTAGAGACACGTTGTCATCTGCCGGTATTGATACATCAATTAGAAAGCATTTTTTTCCTTCATGATCTCTGACAACTATATCTGGTCTGTTGGCCTTATTATTATTATTATTATTATTATTATTATTATTATTATTTTAGTGTCCTTTGCCTTGGTCTTTTGTCATACATCCAGTGACCTCTTCAGTGACTCTTCATTCCATGTGTCTCCTCTTGTTCTGTTTAGTCCATTCTCAGACAATGGACTAATCAGAACAGGAGGAGACACATGGGATAAAGAGTTGCTGAAGAGGTCAAAGGATGTGTGGCGGTAGATTTCATACAAAAGACACTAAAATAATAATAATAATATAATAATAATAATAAAGCTGAAGTAAAGATCAAGTACATAGTGCATGTGATTAATAGACAAAAGAATGACCATCCCCAAATATAACAATAATATGTTTTTGTTTGTTTTTTTCAATTATGGAAATAACCCACCATTCTAAACTCACATTCTCTGTCTCTTCATCAGCATCATCTTTTAATGTCCATTCTCCATGCTGGCATAGCTTGACAGGAGCTGACCAGCTGGGGAGGCGCCTGGGTTCCATTTTTCTGTTGTGGCATGGTTTCTATGGTTGGATGCCCTTCTAATGTCAACCACTTTACAGAGTATACTGGGTGCTTTTACATGTCACCAGCATGGTTACTTTTACGTGGCACCAGTATGGGTGTTTTCTATGCTGTACTGGCACCTTCTACATGGCACCGAGAGAGGTGCCTTCTACGTGGCACTGGCACAGTCCACATTTTATGAATTATTAAAAATCTGAACAGAGTATACATCTGTTCTCTAATCATATTTTAGGCAGGTATAAATTTGAAGCTTCTTTTCATTTTCTGAAGCTCTTTATTAAAACACAGAGAAACATTTCTTTCTTTCTTTCCTTCTTTCTTTCTTTGATTTCTCTCCCCATCAAACACATCTATTATCTCTAGCATGAACCAACAAGAGAACTTCTATGTGATCACTCAAAATACTAGAAATAACATCCATATCTCCCTCAAACCACAATACTTGAAAATAAAAAGGAAATGATAAAGCTGAAATGCCTTTGATAGCAGATATGTAAAATCAAAGAAAAATTGGGACAACTATATTTTATATATACATATATATTCTCTCCTCCCACCTCTCTCACCCTCTTATTCTCTCCAACACAGTTGCAGAAATAGAGACACACATACAAACCACAAAGTTAATAAATATCATGTAAATAAGTTATGTATTCTTCATAGCCATTAAACCAAAACATTTAGGTTTGCCACAGTTTTATATAAAACAAGACATACTCAACTATAAATTAAAGGAAGGTCTAAACCAGATTAATGAGCTCAATCAAATGTCTGCTTTTGAAACCCATTTAAATACATGTTCATAGTATAGATACTTGCCTGTGTCAGTTGTCTGTTTTGTTCTTTCAGCATCTTCATACGACCTTCCTCTGATGGAATTGTCTGTCCAATATTACTAACAGCTAGATTCATGTGTAGCGGGAAGCCCTGAAATATAATTTGGGAAATAAAAGAAATAAAAGAAATCATCAGGCATAGCTGTGTGGTAAGAAGTTCACTTCCCAACCATATGATTCCAGGTTCAGTCCCACTGTGTGGCAACTTGGACAAGTTTCTTGTACTATAGCCTCAAGCGGAAAAAAACCTTGTGAGCAGATTCAGTAGATGGAAAGTGAGGGAAGCCTGTCATGTATATACATATATATATATGTATATATATATATATACATATACATATATAATAGCTTCTGTTACCTAGGTGACCAAGTCAGTAGGGGGGGGGGCTCTGAGAGCAAGAACAAGAATGGGTTCAGAGATCTCCAACTTCTGTTGATAACAAAAGGCCTCTCCCACAGAATGAAAGGCAGATTGTATGATTCTTGTGTGCAAACAGCCATGCTACATACCAGTGAAACATGGGCTGTAACTACAGAGGACATGTGTAGGCTTGAAAGAAATGAAGTTAGTATGCTTCGCTGGATGTGCAGTGTTTGTGTGCAAATGTCTTGAGAGAAAAGTTGGACATAAGAGGCATCAGATGTGGTGAGCACTGGTATGGTCATGTGATGCATATGAATGTGGACAGCTGTGTGAAGAAGTTCCGATCTCTACCAGTGAAAGGATGGAAGTGGGAGACCCAGGAAGACATGGGACAAGATGGTGAAGCATGATCTTCGAATGTTGGGCCTCATGGAGGCAATGACTTGTGACCGAGATCTTTGGCAATATGCTATGGTTGAGAAGACCCATCAAGTCAAATGAAATCATAGTTGTGGCTATTGTCAGTGTCATGTAACTGGCACCTGTGCCGGCGGCACATAAAACGTTTTGTTATCTCTAGTTCCAGATCTTTATTTCTGGATCATTTATCCATATCTGTTACTGCTATGTATTCTTTCTTTTAAATGTCCTACTTTGAGTTCTTGTATGTTTTGGCTTTGAGAATTTATCTTCTTTAGTCAGCTGTTTTGTTAGGACCCAACATTATGTTTAAATCAGGATTATTTTCTTTCCAAATTTCATTAAGAGATTATTGTAGGAGCTTCATTTTAGGGAATTGATTGTATCGAATATATACTTGTAGAACACATTCGTATTCTTCTTGTGTCCATTTATACCATTTTATGTTTCATTTAGAATACATTAATTATATGAGTTACAGACAAACAATTTACAAATAAATTACTGTACATCTTATACAGTTATTTTTCAACATTTTCATCATTTCTTCAGTTTGATTCATTGTTATTTAAACAAAGTTAATGGATATCTTTCAGAACATTCACATAGCTTACTTTGATGTTAAATGTCTATCAGTGTTCTTTCTGTGTTTTCTCTTTAGATCTCTCATGGTGTTCTCTCACTTAACATCATTCAGTAATCTCTAGTAACTGTTGCTGGTATTCTCTTACAGTATGAGTCTTTGCTCTTAACATTCTGAGTCCAAATCCTACCAAGGTCAACTTAGTACCGGGGTCAATTTAATCAACTATTTTCCTTCCAACAAAAATGTGCAGCTTTGTGAGTATGTTAGAAATTATTATTATTATTATTATTATTATTATTATTATTGTAGGTGAGGCATAGCTGTGGTTGAGAAGTTTACTTCCTAAACATGAACTCTTGGGTTCAGTCCCATTGCATAGCAGCTTGGGGAAATAACTTCTACTACAACCCTGGGCTAACCAAAGCCTTGAGGATGGATTTGAAAAAAAAAACCATCATGTGTGTGTGTGTGTGTGTGTGTGTGTGTGTGTGTGTGTGTGTGTGTGTGTGTGTGTGTGTGTGTGTGTGTGTGTGTGTGTGTGCATATGTGTTTCTGTGTACCTTTGTTTTGACATCATTGTTGTAAACAAGCATCACCATCACACAAGTGAGGTTGTTCATTTCTAGTCTTTGATGAAAATCAATGTCTGCTTATGTGGAACTATTATCCACCTTGCAAACAGGTGGGGCTGACAACAGGAAAGTCATCTGACTGTAGAAAACCTGCCTCAACAAATTCCATTTGACCCATGCCAGCACGGAAAAGTGAATATTCAATGATGATTATGGTGTTGTTGTTGTTGTTGTTATTAAATGAGCAGTGGAGTGGTAGAAAGAATTAAACACTATACTAATTGCAAATATTTAAGAGCTTTTAGTATTATCCTTCCTTGTTCTCATTTCAAATTCTACTAGTATCAAATTCACTTTTCTTTCAACTGGGACATTAAAATTAGTATTAGTTGCAATAAACTCAGTTCAAATTAATTAACTACAGGATTTCTCTAAGTATTTGTGGATGGACACAGAAATCATTACTATTATTATTATTACTAAGCTGACGAGCTGGCAGAATCATTGGATTAATGCAACCAACTAGTCCCCACTAGTGATCTCGGTCACTGGTCATTGCCTCCATGAGGCCCAACATTTGAAGATCATGCTTCACCACATTGTTGTCCCATGTCTTCCCGGGTCTCCCTCTTCCACAGCTTCCTTTCACTGGTAGAGATCGGAACTTCTTCACACAGCAGTCCACATTCATATGCATCACACGACCATACCAATGCACACCACATTTCTGTTTTTGTGCATGAAGTAGAAAAAGTTATTACTTTTACTATAGGTGGCAAACTGGCCAAATCGTTACCGTGTCAGGCAAAATGGTGAGCGGCATTTCATCCGCATTTACATTCTGAGTTCAAATTCTGCCAAGATCGCTTTGCCTTTCATCCTTTCAGGGTTGATAAAGTAAGTACCAGTTGAATATGAGGGTCAATGTAATCAACTAATCCCCTCCCCAAACTTGTTGGCCTTGTGCCAAAATTTGAAATCATTATTACAATTACCATAATACTATAGAGGAGCCATATGGCCTAATGGTTCAGATGTCGACGATATGATTAAAATGTTTGGGGTTTAATTCCTGGACCACATAATGTGTCTTTGAGCAAAGTCCTTCATTTCAAGTTGCTCCAATTTACTCAGTTGAAATTGAACGACAGCCAACTGTGAGTGCAGGCTCTCCCACCTTCTGATTGTCAAATCCTCAACATTCTATTGGATCAAGGTAAGGGTAAAGACCCCCTTCGGTCATGAATGACCATGGGATTGCACCTAGAAAGTTGGATATTTATATCAGCTTGTGACTACATAAACACCTAAAACATCAAAAGTGTAATACTTGCTACCAAATCATACTTGTTTGCAAGTAACACTTATGCTTTGCCATTACAATATATTTTTCTCTTATTATTAACGTTAAATTTTGTAAAGAAATAAATCATATTATTAAATTGACCTCAGAACCTTTTTTAATAGCATAGGAGTGGTCAAAACTAAATCAATTTAGAGTGAAATTTGAACTAGTGAAGGAATAAATTAGTTCATGTAAAATATCTGATAGAGCTTTCCACCAGCTGTACCAGCTGTACCATAAATAACAATTAAGAAACAATATCCATGACATTTTTACAAGCATTGATTTATCTTTTTTTTTTATTACTATTAGTTAATGTGAAAAGTGATTGTCATTGTAGCCTTTTTTTACCTTACTGGACAGGGCTCTATGAATAATTGACATTGACAATACAACCCATGGAGGTTCTAATATAGGGAAAGCGGGTAGTTAGAGAAATTCCTAGAATTGCAGTTCTAGGAGAGAAAAAATGGGAAATGCTTAATATGAAGTGAAGCCCTTCCATCTAGAAGTTGCATACTTGGTTTACTGAGAAATTAGCTCCACAGTACAGAAGCATTTGTATTCTTATAGGGATTATATCTAACTTAATGATCAAACCTGAGATTTTTAGGATGCAACAAGAAGAAAGATTAGACATTCATGTATTTATCCAAGGAATTAGCAGTGATAAGAAGTAAAATTAAAAAATCAAAATTGCATTGAAAACTTGAGTATAGAGAATCTTACTTTTTATGTTACATCATTCATAAATTTCTAGAATACTTAACCATTTTGAACTGTGAACTCAAACTCAAAATAAGCCTTGAAAATTCTCGTAAGTATATTTACCAAAATGATAACAGGTAACAACTTGAGATATTCCTTTCTATCTCTGATCAAATATATTAATTAACACTTTGATATATCATTAAAATTTGTTTTAGCAATCTACAAGGGGGTAACAAGTTTACCTGTATAATTCTCAAATTTATCTCTACTCCTTCTCCTAATTCTAGTTTCTTTCCTCTGTATGTAACATTATAACAGCCACAAAACTCAGTTTAGAGGGAAAAAAAAGGAAACAAAATCATTTTATATGTACAGCTAAAAATGCTTGATTGTAATCTAAAACTAATTCATATGTAAGCTGCAAATTTTCCCAACAGAATAATTGGTATATCAGGTACAATTGAATAATTAGCAGAGCTGAGGAATTAGTAAATTTAAGAGCTAATTAGAATGCTGTTCCTAATAGATTGAAACTTTGACATTTAAAATGCACAACTTTATTAGAATGTATATATAATAACAAAAATCAGTAACAAAAATAATAACAGCAACAACTTCCATAGATGTGATAAATTTTCCCAAAATTATAGAGTTGTGTGTAATTAAGTAATTAGTTGATATTGTCAGCAGAAATCACAATCATATTGCTCATTGAAAAGTGAAAACATCTAAATTATATGCAGTTCTGCATTTTCATGGCATGCAAGGTATGCACATATGCATGCATATCTGTATTATTAGGATTCAGGTTAAACCATTATAACTCACTCACTCTGGCAACAACAATCTTGTGTTAATATAGAGAAAAAAATGTGCTGCAGTAGTCCTGTAGTGGGGAATATGATATCGTTTACTATTATGATATTAAGGGTTTGTTAAATGCAATGGGATGTTGATGTAAATTCGATGAATGACTTTTCAGACATAGTCCAAGAGTTAGTTTAAAATGTATTTTGATGAGTTAAGGAAACGATTTTTGTTTCTGTCCTGATTGGCTACTCAGTACATTTAGAAGAAACGTATGAAGGTATGAAATATAAATAGCACATCTACAATAAACACAATTGAATGATTTGTGGAAATATGAAAGTGATTTCAGTGCTACAAGGCAAACAAAGCAGTCACAGCATGACTATATATATATAATAAAAAATACCAATTTTAAAAAAATGTTTATAAATGTGTATAGGCATAGGAGTGGTTGTGTGGTAAGTAGCTTGCTTACGAACCACATGGTTCTGGGTTTATTACCACTGCATGACACCTTGGGCAAGTGTCTTCTACTATAGCCTCGGGCCGACTAAAGCCTTGTGAGTGGATTTGGTAGATGGAAACTGAAAGAAGCCCGTCGTATGTATGTATATATATGTGTATGTGTGTTTGTACCCCCCAACATCGCTTGACAACCGATGCTGGTGTGTTTACATCCCCATAACGTAGCGGTTCGGCAAAAGAGACCGATAGAATAAGTACTAGGCTTACAAAGAATAAGTCAGTTTGCTCAACTAAAGGCGGTGCTCCAGCATGGCCACAGTCAAATGACTGAAACAAGTAAAAGAGTAAAGAGTAAATATAATTAAATAGTCATAGAATTAGAATCTAAACAAAGGAGAAAAGGGGCTAGAACTTCTAATAAAACAACTAAAATGTCTCTACTAATTATTATACCTACTAATTATTATAACTACAACTTTTGCTTTATCTGATATATGCATACCATACATACTACATTGCTAAAATTTGAAAATGTGTTTCTGAAAAACTTGAAATGGTACACAAATTCTGAAATAAAATTTGAAAACAACACCCATAGTTTAGTTACAAAAGATACTTTGCATAAAAAAAGCCAATAGATCTTTATTCAAAATGCACTCTAGTGTTACCAATTTTTTGTTTATGTCACTTATTTTATTTACTATGTTGATCTATTTGCTTCACTTCATCCAGACAAAAGCTAGGTATTTCTGCTGCTTAATGGCTGAGCAGTTGGCTTTAGCTAAAGTACTAAACTTCCACTAAAATAATTTTATCTGCAAAGAACCAATTAAAAATATATACAACAAAAAAATATTTTCTGTAATATGTCTGGAAAAAAAAACAAACTGACAAACTCTGAAATGAACTCGAAATAGGACAAAACTTTAATATGATACTTTTTTACTTGTTTCAGTCATTTGACTGTGGCCATGCTGGAGCACTGCCTTTAGTCGAGCAAATCAACCCCAGGACTTATTCTTTGTAAGCCTAGTATTTATTCTATTGTACTCTTTTGCCAAACCACTAAGTTAATGGGAACATAAACACACCAGCATCGGTTGTCAAGCAATGTTGGGGGGACAAACACAAACACACAAGCATATACACACACATAAATACATACATACATATATATATATATATATATATATATATATATATATATATATATATACAACAGGCATTTTTCAGTTTCTGTCTACCAAATCCACTCACAAGGTTTTGGTCAGCCTGAGGCTATAGTAGAAGACACTTGCCCCAAGGTGCTGCGCAGTGGGACTGAACCCGGAACCATGTGGTTCGTAAGCAAGCTACTTACCACACAGCCACTCTTATGCCTATGATGTTGTTTTATACTTACAGACTTTCCTCAGTCACAGAATGAATCAGTTGGGCATGACTGTTTTAATGCTAGTGATTTGACACACTGAACTTATTCTGGTGACAGTATCTTTTGGCACTGCAGACAAACATGCACACACACAGAAATATATACACACAGAGACAGAAAGTGAGAGAGAGAAAGAGATGCGACAATTTATTAATTGATCACGACTGACATAAACACATTCCATTTCCTCAAAACACAAAGAGAAATATGCTCACACATGTAAACAGAGAAAGAGAGAAAACAAGAGACACATTCCGTTGTGTCTGGGGAGAGTCGTTTTCTTTTTGTGCCTTATAATGTTACATACTCACTGGTAAAATTTCCACTTATTTCTTATTTTTATTTTCCTAAAATTTTCATTGCGTCTTGCAACCTTTTCAATAGTCTTATAAGGCACAAAAAGAAAATGACTCTCCCCAGACAGAACAGAATATGCTTCAACACACGAACTCATATAAAGAATCTTGCAAACCAGTGTAGGACTGAACCCAAAATCATATGGCTGGGAAGCAGACTTCTTACCACATGGCCATGCTTGTGCTTATTTTATATCATATTTTGTGGATAATTGTTTCTATGGTTACAGGTTAGCCATGGGTTGATCACTGGCTCATTGCATTTATGATAGTAATTACGACAAAGGAAGTCTGTATGACTTGAGAAGAAACAAATATTACATTTTAGTTTGAAAGCTCCACTTTATCAGTTCTTTTCCCATCCTCATGTTTCATTAACTCTAGAAGCATATTTGATGCTAGATATATCTTATACTAATACTAGACATTTTTGTCTATTTTTGTCATTTATTTATGTATGTGTGTTTGAAGAGAGAGAAAGAGAGAGAGAGAGAAGGTGTGTGTGTGTGTGTGTGTGTGTGTGTGCGTACGTGCACATATCTGTATGAGTAAGAGTTAAGGGGAGAAGAATTTAATGAGGGGAAAAAAGAAAGGATATGTGAAAGCAAAATGGTAATGGTAAAAGTATAAGGACACAAAGACAGGAAGGAAGAAAATGTTTGATAAAAATCAAATAATGGTACGTGCAAACACATACACAGATAGACAGACAGACAGATAGATAGATAGACAGATAGAGAGAGAGAGAGAAAGAGAGAGAGAGAGAGAGAGAGAGAGAGAGAGAGAGAGAGAGAGAGAGAGAGAGAGCTAACAGTTAGAACTAATTGATTGACATATCAGGTCGAGTATGAAATGTCACATTTGTTATACGATGCTAATTGATAAATAAGGTATACTTTTATTAATAATGTAATGTAATGTAATTAACATCAGTGAAAAATAGCTGCTCATTACAAAGAAAATGATTAGTGTTGGTCTCTAGGTGAGGCCTTCTTACACACAAACATATGCATGCATGCGCATACATAAGAACACACACATGCATGCATGCAAACACACACACACACATACATACACAAACACACATCCTTGAGACTGTAATCAAAACACATCAGGATAGGGAAACACCAGGAAGGGACTTAATTGCTGAAGACTAGAACAAAAAGACTGAACTTTTGTCAGCGGTATCTGATTGACCTTTACCAGCAAGCTTTTAGTAGAAACATAGACATACCAAGCTGGTTAGCACCAGCAGAAACAAAACTGACACCCCAAAACAATAAAATTCATCAGACAATTAAGTATTGGCCAACTGGATGCCAGAATAGCATATAAAATGTATAAAGCCTGTCTGATCCTGTTCTTCCTGTTAGTAATAATCCTTTCTACTAATTTTGTTGAAAGGGGTTAGCTATTTATATCAGCCTCCAATGCTTAACTGCTACTTATTTTGTTGACCCCAAAAGGATGAAAGGCAAAGTCAGCTTTGGTAGAGTTTGAAATCAGAATGTATAGCTGGAAATAAAGCTGCTAAGCATTTTCTCCAGCCATCTAATAATTCTTTTCTACTCTAGGCACAAGGCCCAAAATTTTGGGGGAGGGGGGGCCAGTCGATTAGAGTGACCCCAGTACACAACTGGTACTTAATTTATTGACCCCAAAAGGATGAAAGGGTAATTCGACCTCAGAACATAAAGACAAACGAAATACCACTAAGCAATTCGCCCGGCATGCTAACGTTTCTACCAGCTCGCCGCCTAAGCCGGCTAACAATTCTGTCAGATGTGATAGTAATAGTAGCTGAACAAACAGTTAGAAAGAGGTGGAGTCTTTAAATTCAACACACTCAGGATGCAAGCATACATAGAAGTGATACCACTGGTAATCTTCTTAAGATTCATTGAAGATTAATTAGTTAATTAGTAATTAACCAACAATCATATTTGCAAGACTTAGTGGGTGAGTTTGAGCAGTATATGTTTAAGTCCACGACATATTTAACCAATAAAATGAAATCAAATTACAAAGGATGACTGGATACATAAATCTCCAATATTGTTCATTCTAAAATAATGTAAACAGTTTTTTTTTTTTCATTTGATACAATGTCAGGCTTAAATGAAGAAAGATCCTAGAATGGTGCTGGCACAGCAGCTTCTGCACATGGGCATCTTAAACCACATCCAAATAAAAAAAAAAATAAATCATCTGACTGATTGGCTTAACCCAGATATATCCACTCAATATTTCATTACCGTTAACAGTGGAAAGCAGTTTAGTAGTTTCATATACCAATCTACCAATCTGTCTTTTCTTCATTTCTCTTTTACTTGTAACAGTCATTAGACAGCAGCCCGCTGGGGCAACATCTTGAAGAACTTTTAATTGAATGAAACAAACCCAGTACTTATCTTTTTTTTTTCTTTTTAAGCCCGGTACTTATTCTATTGATCCCGTTGCCGAACTCCTAAGTTATGGGGACGTAAACACATCAACACCAGTTGTCAAGCAGTGGTGGGGGACAAACACTGACACAAAGACAACACACACACACACACACACACATATATATATATATATACAATGAGCTTCTTTCAGTTTCTGTCTGCCAAACCCATTCATAAGGCTTTGGTTGGCCCAAGGCTATAGTAGAAGACGTTTGCCCAAGGCACCAAACAGTGGGATTGTACCCAGAATCATGTGACTGGAAACAAGCTTCTGACCCCACAGTCATGTCTGTGCCTTTTGTTAAGGAATGTCATCTTTGAAACAATTTTTTGTCGAAATATCTCAAGTTTATTGAGGTTACATGACTTGCAGAAAATACCAATTCTATTTCTTTGGTAGATATTGAACATCATTACTGGAATAATCATAACATTTGATTTCACAGTGAAAGGGTCAAAGTTCATTGAAAGACACACAGATATGTTGTTTCCTCCTTCTGCCTTTCCTACTGCAGCTATAATGGTTGGCTATGTCTTCTTGAATCACATATTTCTCCTCTTCTAACCAAATTTGTTGTGTCCAACCTTCCAAGCCCTGCATTAATCACTTCATTTAGTCCTTCCTTCTTAGAGCTTTGGCCTTCTGACATTTCATCTTTGCTCATGTATTTCCCACAGGCACTGACATACAAAGATTCAATAGGATCATTAATAACATCAATCTCGCTCGCCTAAGAGAAGTGACAAAAGCCATGAACACTGCTCTTTCCTCCAGATCCAACAAGTAAAATAAATACATATACAGTGACTTACATAATATTACCAAAGCTTGTAAAATTGAGCCAGTAAAGCTTAAAGTTATAGAAATCCATCTAATCCATGTAGAGCAGTGACCCTCGACCAGGGTCCATATGGCATTTGCAGGAGGTGGGGGGGCACCCATATAAAATTTTGTTGTAAACGTTCATGTGCAATAAATTGCTTATACACAAAATATTAAAATTTTTTTATACAATTCCTAATAATAGAGAACACTGCTTGCAAGATGGTAACATTAGTTCACAACTATCAAGTGATGTCAAGGGATGGACGGACACACACGTGTATAATATATTATATAATAATATATATACATATATATATATATACATATATATATATATACATATATATATATATACATATATATATTATATATATATATAACATATATAATAACATATATATATATACATATATATATATATACATCATCATCTCATCATCATCATCATCATTTAGCGTCCGTTTTCCATGCTAGCATGGGTTGGACGGTTCAACTGGGGTCTGGGAGCCCGAGGCTGCACCAGGCCAGTCAGATCTGGCAGTGTTTCTACAGCTGGATGCCCTTCCTAACGCCAACCACTCCGGAGTGTAGTGGGTGATTTTATGTGCCACCGACACAGGTGCCAGACGAGGCTGGCGAACGGCCACGCTCGGATGGTGTTTTTATGTGCCACCGACACAGGTGCCAGACGAGGCTGGCAGACGGCCACGCTCGGATGTGTTTTTATGTGCCACCGACACAGGTGCCAGATGAGGCTGGCGGACGGCCACGATCGGATGGTATTGTTACGTCCCAAAGCACGGAGGCCAGTCTATGCGGTACTGGCTACGGCCACGTTCGGATGATTTTCTTGTGTGCCACCGGCACTGGTACCACAAAGATACAATTCCATTTATGTTCATCTATTTTGATTTGTTTTGATTTGATTTGATTTGATTTGATTTGATTTGATTTTCACTTGCCTCAACAGGTCTTCACAAGTGTCACAAGAAGGAAGGTATGCATAGGTGGACTGTCTACGTCGCCGGGTCTTCGGATGGTGTCTTTATGTGCCACCGACACAGGTGCCAGATGTGGCTGGCGAACGGCCACGATCGGATGGTTTTCTTGTGTGCCACCGGTACTGGAACCACAAAGATACAAATTCCATTGATGTTCATCTATTTTGATTTGGTTTGATTTCACTTGCCTCAACAGGTCTTCACAAGTGTCACGCGTGTCACACACTTGCCTCAACAGGTCTCCACAAGTGTCACACACTTGCCTCTGCCTCAACAGGTCTTCACAAAGTGTCACCACTTGCCTCTGCCTCAACAGGTCTTCACAAGTGTCATAAGAGGGAAGGTAAGCACAGGTGGACTGACTACATCGCCGGGGTCTTTGGAGGTGGTGGTGTTTTTATGTGCCACCGACACAGGTGCCAGGTGAGGCTGGCGAACGGCCACGATCAGATGGTGTTTGTTGTGCCCACAGCACGGAGGCCAGTCGACGGCCACGTTCGGATGGTTTTCTTGTGTGCCACCGGTACTGAACCACAAGATACAAATTCCATTGATATTCATCTATTTTGATTTGGTTTGATTTGATTTTCACTTGCCTCAACAGGTCTTCACAAGGGTCACACACTTGCCTCAAAAGGTCTCCACAAGTGTCACACACTTGCCTCTGCCTCAACAGGTCTTCACAAGTGTCACACACTTGCCTCAACAGGTCTTCACAAGTGTCATAAGAGGGAAGGAATGCACAGGTGGACTGACTACGTCGCCGGGTCTTCGGATGGTGTCTTTATGTGCCACGGCACAGGTGCCAGATGAGGCTGGCGAACGGCCACGATCGGATGGTGTGTGTGTGTGCCCACAGCACGGAGGCCAGTCGATGCGCGGTACTGGTTACGGCCACGTTTGGGTGGTTTTCTTGTATGCCACCGGCACTGGTACACGAAGAATACAATTCCACTGATGTTCATCTATTTTGATTTGTTTTGATTTGATTTGATTTTCACTTGCCTCAACAGGTCTTCATAAGTGTCACAAGAAGGAAGGTATGCACAGGACTGACTACGTCCCGGTCGGGGCCACGGGTTATGGCCTGACTAGTCTTGCCGGGTCTTCTCATGCACAGCAACTTCCATAGGTCTCGGTCTCTAGACATTTCCTTAGTGAGACCTAAAGTTCGAAGGTCGTGCTTCACCACCTCGTCCCAGGTTTTCCTGGTCTACCTCTTCCACAGGTTCCCTCCACTGCTAGGGTGTAGCACTTTTGCACACAACTATCTTCAGCCTTTCTTGTCACATGACCATACCAGCGCAGCCGTCTCTCTTGCACGCCACAACTGACGCTTCTTAGGTTCAATTTTCTCTCAAGGAACTTACACTCTGACGATTATGAACACTGACATTACACATCCATCGGAGCATACTGGCTTCATTTCTTGCGAGCTTACGCATATCCTCAGCAGTCACGGCCCATGTTTCAACTACCATGTAGCATGGCTGTACGTACACATGCATCATACAGTCTGCCTTTTACTCTGAGCGAGAGGCCTTTTGTCACCAGCAGGGGTAAGAGCTCTCTAAACTTTGCCCAGGCTATTTTACTCTAGCAGTTACACTTTCAGCACACCCACCCCCGCTACTGACTTGGTCTCCTAGGTAGCGGAAGCTATCAACTACTTCTAGTTTGTCTCCCTGGAACGTGGCAGAAGTTGGTCTCTGCATATTTCCAGTGTTTATTGCTCCTGAGCATTTGCCACAGACAAAAACTATTTTCCTAGTTAGCCTTCCTTTGACATTGCTGCACCTCTTATGTGTCCATAGCTTACACTTGGTGCATCTTATAGAGTTTCTACCTACACCTTTTTTACAGATCGAGCAGGGCCATCTACCTGAAGGCGTTTGTGATTGATCTACCTTCCTACTTATTAGAACTTTGGTTTGGCTAGGTTGATTCTAAGGCCCTTCGATTCTAATCCTTGTTTCCACACCTGAAACTTCTCCTCCAGTTCTGATAGTGACTCAGCAATTAGAGCAAGGTCATCAGCATAGAGGAGCTCCCAGGGGCAACCTGTCTGAATTCCTCCGTTATTGCCGGAGGACTATGATAAATAGGAGGGGACTGAGGACTGAACCTTGGTGGACCCCAACCTCTACCCGGAATTCTTCACTGTACTCGTTGCCAACCCTCACCTTACTAGCAGCGTCTCTGTACATGGCTTGAACAGCTCTCACCAACCATTCTTCTATCCCTAGTTTCCTCATTGACCACAGATAAGGGACCGGGGGACCCTGTCAAAGGCTTTCTCCAAGTCAACAAAAGCCAGGTACAAGGGCTTATCTTTGGCTAGGTATTTCTCCTGCAGCTGTCTTACCAGGAATATAGCATCAGTAGTACTTTTCCCTGGCACGAACCCAACTGCATATCATCTAAGGTAACTCTCTCTCTAATTAGTTGGGCTACAACCCTCTCCGTAACCTTCATTACCTGATCCAGCAGCTTGATGCCCCTGTAGTTATTTGTCTCTAGGGCGTCGCCTTTACCTTTGTAGCAGTTGACTATTATGCTGCTACACCAGTCATTGGGTATGACCCCTCGTGTATCACCTGGTTAACTATACGGGTGACTAAGCTATAGCCGACACCACCAGATATTTTGAGCATCTCTGCAGTAATTCCTGATGGGCCTGGGCTTTCCCTGTTTTCATGCTTCTAATTTCTTATCTACTAAGGAACTGTTAACTCGGATTATATATATATATATATACATATATATATATACATAATATATATACATATATATATATATATATTATATATATATATATATATATATATATACACATACATGTAAATGTCAAACAATGAGAATGAGTGCTCAACACACATTGATGGATAAAATTTCTTTATTTGTGTATTAAGGCTACCATTAGTTTCATGTTAAGAAAAATATTTTAATATCTTAACTAATTTTCAAGCTGATCACATGGAGGAATGGTGTTCATCTCCATTTTATGACTACCAAATCCACTCACAAGCCTTTGGTCAGCCTCCAGACTAAGGTGTCATGCAAAAGGACTGAACTTGGAACCATGTAATTGAGAAGTAAACTGCTTACTACACGCCACACCTGCATATATGTTGCTAGTGTCACGTAACTGGCACCCATGCCAGTGTCACATAAAAAACACCTTTGGATCATTGGGCCTCATCGAGGCAAAATGGCCAATGCTCGAGGCATGCAAAAGCACCTTTTGAGTGTTGAGCCTCATAGAGGCAATGATGAATGACCGAAATCTTTGGCATTATGTTGTGTTTGAGAAGAAGACCCATCAATCCAAATAAAATTGTAGTTGTGGTGTCACGCAAATGGCACATAAAAGCACACATTACACCCTCGGAGTGGTTGATGTTAGGACGGGCATCTAGCCATAGAAACCATGCCAAATCAGACTGGAGTCTGGCGCAGCCTTCTAATATGCCAGTGCAGTCAAACCATCCAACCCATGCCAGCATGGACAATAGACATTAAATGATAATGATGATGATGATATATGAAGCAAGACTCAAAACAAAATGAAGTGACCAAGTGATAATAAAACATCTAATTACCTTCTCTGAGCTTTCAATCAGTGCTCTTAATTGTTGATTGACTTCAGATATCCTGGTTTTCTGAAAATTCATCCGTTCTTGATTTGCCTCTAATGAAGAATCCTGCAAAATGAAGAATAAAAAGAAATTAATATATTTTGCCAGCTTTTGCTATGATTTAGATTCAGCCACTTTTCAATAGATTTAGTGAAGTTTAACCCTTTTGAAACCCACCTACCAAAGGTGACCCATGCTTCTCCAATACGAACTCCATGTTTTAAAGTGATCGAAATTAAAACCGTCCTTCACGATTCTATGTTACTTTATGTTCCAAACATCAGCTTAGTAATGACAAGGTTATTTTGCTAAATTCTTCGTTATTTTCAAAATTCATTGAAATGCAAAAATATAGTAACAAAAGGCTTAATGAGGAGTTTAGATATGTGGCTGACTTCCTTTTGAGTGTTGGGCCCCATGGAGGCAATGACCAAGACCTTTGGCATTATGTTGTGCTTCAGAAGACGACCCATCAATCCAAGCAAAATCGCAGTCATGGCAGGTACTGGTGTCACACAAATGGCACCTGTGCCAGTAGCACATAAAAGTACCCATACACTCTCAGACTAATTGGCTTTAGGAAAGGCATCCAATCATAGAAAACCATGCCAAATAAGACTGGAGCCTGGCACAGCCTTCAGCAGGCCAGCCCAGTCAAACCATCCAACCCATGCCAGCATGGACAACGTATGTTAAATGATGATGATGATGAGGATGCAACATTCTCTCAGAATAATCCTACTGTATGAGAAAAATATCTTATTCTACCAAAACTAGTATAAATTTCTTTAGTTTATATTCTTTTGAAATGAAATATAATGAGCACTATCCTTTTACTCTTTAACTTGTTTCAATCATTGGATTGCAGCTTGTACATACTTTAAAAGTGCCCGTGCAGTACCACATAAATGCATTCAGCACACTCGGTAAAGTGGTTGGCATTAGGAAGGGCATCCAACCGTAGTTGTAGCTATAGAAAGAATTGAACTTAGCATTGTAATGCCAAGCTGTTTAAAAATTGTGTTGGTCATGGATGGAACTCAATGCCAGAGGTATGACATGAATTCTAGACCCCTTGGCTGGGAGTTAGCTATTCTATATACAATGCAAATAATGAATCATTGTAAATTACATATCCAACTGAAGTTGTAAATTATAATATTCATGAGATGATGATGATGATTTCACAAACCATGGTTTTCCATCAGACCAGTTTTAACTTCAATTTCAGTAGCATTTGCAGAATGAAAGTTTCCCTGAATATCTGGAGCCTATTATTGAAAATTAGTTAAAGTTAACCACACAAAATGCAAGTGTCTTGTTCAAAGACAACAAAGTGCCAGCAGCATATTTTAGCTTGCAATTCATTCAAGTTGCTATTTTGTAAGAGTTAATGAAAATTACAGACAAAAATAGCAGCTGATTTCACATGGATAATAATGATTTCCCTTGACTGTGAACGAAGCCAGTATTTGTAGGAGAGAGAGGAAGGGAGTATGGTTAATTGAATTGATTCTAATATATTTCTTTCTATAAAAAGGATCACTTTTCCAGAGATAGATTGCTATGTGTGTGTCTTATTTTTCGGAAAGATGGTGACTCATTGCTTTCTCTAATTTTTCTTAATTGCTTTCTCCAAAATGAAGTTGTGCTATTCATGCATTTCCCAAAATGCATGAATTTTACAAATTAGTATTTTGATGCGAATCATGCTTACAATCACTTAACTCAAGGAATCAGCCAAGAAACAAAATTTTTGAAAAATATGATAAAAGGCAGCAAGCTAGCAGAATCATTAGACTGTTAGGCAAAATACCTAGCAGTATCTCTCTTGGCTTTTTATGTTCTAAGTTCAAATACTGCTGAGATCAACTTTACTTTTCATCCTTTTGGGGTTGATAAAATAAATACCAACTGAACAGTGGGGTTGACATAATTAACTTTCACTCTCCTCAAAATTGCTGGCTTTATGCCAAAATTAGAAAGAATTATTCTGTTGTGTCTGGAGAGAGTCATTTTCTTTTTGTGCCTTATAATGTAACACACTCACCGTTAAAATTTCCACTTATTTCTTATTTTTATTTTCCTAAAATTTTCGTTACATCTTGCAACCTTTTCAATAGTCTTGACTCTTACATTATAAGGCACAAAACGAAAATGACTCTCTCCAGACACAACAGAATATGCTTCAACACACAAACTCATATAAAGAATCTTGCAAACCAAATCCAAAAACTAAAGAAAGAATTATTATTATTAGAAAGAAAATGATATGATATTACTTCTTTGAAGATAACAAGATTTAAATTTTAAAAATAATAAAGTTGGCTATAGGATGTTATCACCACCCTAAATGATAACCATTGTTTTCTCTAGGCTCAAGGCGAACTATTGTTAAAATGGAGATATAGGTGACATAATGAAATCCATCCAAGACTCATCAAGACCATCATACTCATCATCATCATCATTTAATGCCCACTTTTCTATGGTTGAGGCAGATTTTCTATGGCCAGATACCTTACCTGTCACCAGCCCTCACCTGTTTCCAAGCAAAGTAATATTCCTCAGAGCCAAACATGTTTTTCATAGAAGAAACTATACACATATGTACACACACACACATGCACGCGCTCTCTCTCTCTCACACACACACACACACACACATTGGTGTGGGTGATAGTGTCACATAAAAAGCACCCAGTACACTTTGTGGAGTGGTTGGCATTAGAAAGGGCATCTAGTCATAGAAACCAAGCTAAAACAGACTATGGAACCCGGTGCAACCCCTGGCCTTGCCAGTTTCTGTCAATCTGTTCAACCCGTGCCAGCATGGAAAACACATTAAATGTTGATGATGATGATGTGATGGGCTTGTTTCAGTTTCCATTTACAAAATTCACTCACAAGGATTTGTTTGGCCTAGGGCTATATTAGAAATAGTAGAAGACGTTTGCCCAACGTGCCATGCAGTAGGACTGAACCCAAAGCCACAGGGTTGGGAAGTAAGCTTCTCAGCCACACAAACCACACCGCTCACAAAAGCATAGATATCCCATATAATATTCCTCTGTATTTTTCAACTCTTGAAATAGGAAAGACAAAACAAACATTTTTATATAAACCCAAGAAGGTGATACACCAAACTTTGTATAACATTCAACACCCTGTTGTATAACAAAGTACTCTTTAACCCTTTTGTTACTATATTTCCACTGAAATACACTTCTGTTTCAATTAATTTTGAAATTAAAGAAGAATTTAGTAAAATAATTCTGTAATTGTTAAATTTGTGTTTGAAACAAATTAATATGATATTTCAATAGGTTTTGATTTAGATCGCCTTAAAACAAGAAGTTTAAATCATGGAACCAGAGGTGGTCTTAGATAGGTTAGTATCAAAAGGCTTAATGTTTTAACAACCTCCAACACTAGTGTCTCTCTTAGATAGGTATGAAACCTGAATTTTTTTTTGTTTTTCTTAATATAGAAGAAAGAAAAGTTGTGATGATTGTATCTTTTTTTTTATTAAGAAAGGAAAGATGTTAACAACAAATGATGATAATGAAAATGAGGATAAAAATCAGTTATGTAAATGGAAGTGGCTTCTGTCTGTGTTAACAAGACAATAGAATAAAGTGAGGCAATAAGCAAGAGAGAGAGAAAGAGAGAAGTAATGAATATAGAAGAAAAGCTACTAACAAGAAAAAGAAGAAAAGAAATGGACAGAAGCTACTAACAAAAGAGTTGTAGAATCAGCTTTTCCTCATTATTTCAACTGAATGAGAACTAAAGAAAAGAATAAAAAAACAATATGGTTCCAGTATTTATTGCTTTTCTTTTTGTACAGTTATTGTTAGCAATTCATTTCAATACTATTTATATATCATCATAATTCTGGTTTTACTGTCTATGTGCTCATGCTAGTATGGGTTGGACAGATCTGTAGTACAGCATGTTGCTATCTGTCTTAACCCTTCAGCATGCTGATTACTCTGTCAAATGTAATACTTATTTCTTCACCTTGTTTTGAATCAATCATGTATTATCTTGTAGCTTCAAGATTCCAATGATGTGATTGTTTATTTTTAGAATGATGTTGTAGGATAGGTGTGAGAGGCAAGATTTGGCTGGTTTGAAAATAAAACAGGTAGAATATTTGGGTCAGATATGGCTGGTTTAAATGATAAATGGTTAAAAGAGAGAATTTATATCATAGAACTAAGGACAATCTTAGGAGAGTGGGTATCAAAAGGGTTAAAATAGATGAAAATTTTATATATGAAGTGAAAACAAAAACAAAAAACAAGGCTCAGCATATGAGACTGAAACAGCTTTTAAACGCTATAGCAACATCTATGTTACTACAGGTAAAAACTACAAAATGAACCACATTACCAAAATAGTTGGTGAATTAGAAGAGACAGATGACGTAAATTCTTTTAAAATAGAAAAAAGAAATGAATGCAAGCTTTGTGGGGTAGAATGACAATGTAGGGAGAGATGAGATCTGGTTGATTTGTACATAGAACATGTAGAATATTTGGGTCGGATATGTCCAGATTAAATACTAAAGAGTTAATTCAATGTCATCCCATTCAGCACCCTGTTGTAGCCCAACATCCTGAGATTTAACCTGGCCGTCTCTTATGAGAGAAATTAATAAATAAATTGAGAAAGACAAGGGAACTACGACTAGGTCTATACTAAGTTGATTGAGTATAAAGGAAGTGAAATAAACTCACATTGTATGATGACCAAGCAGCAACTTTCTGTTTATCATCAACTGAAGCAATTTGCTTCTGATACCAACGCTTTGCAGACTGTACTATTTCCATTCCTTGTTCCAGAATCTCTTTTTCTTCTTCCAGTTGTCGCATCCGTTTAATCTGAGCAATCAAAACAATTCAAAATGAAAAGATTTAAAGTGTTTTGCAGTAAGAACGATAAACTAAACGCCAGCAATATTTTTTTCTTTTTTTAGTAATTTTCACAACTATTTCTATTCAATACAACAGTTTTCCTCAAATTCTATACAATGCTATTCATTTATTTGTTCACAACTCTTTCACAACATTAGAATCTAAATTCTATCTCTAGATTATTTCAAATATTACATTTTCTTTCAGTCTTTCATTTTATTCACAGAATCTCATTCATTGATTCTATACAACATGCAACATTTGTGACATATGTGAGAAAGGGTCCAAATGAAAACAGCAAACATGAAAAGAGATTTGAAAAGATGTGCTGTGCATGCATGTATGCACATATGCATATGCATGCATATATGAATACATGTGTGGATGTATGTGTGTGTGTGTGTGTGTGTGTGTGTGTGTGTGTGTGGTGTGTGTGTGTGCATGTTTGTTTTACATATACTCAAGAGAGAGATTAAAACATGCAGGGGTGTTGGTTTTTATCAGAGCTTGTATTCTATGACAAGAAACAAGAGAACTACTAAATAGGAGAAAATACTCCAAAGAAAACAAGACAAAAAGAGGAATAAACACATACTGAAAATTTAAAAAAGTTTCGAACTGCATTTAGGTTGGTAGCCATGCACACACACACACAAACACCAATGGTGAAGTGACTGGTTAAATAATGCATTCAACTGAGTGAATAATGTATTCAAAACTGCATGGTTTGAGTTCAAATCCATTAAAAGCATTTTGCTGTATATTTAAAGAAAACAATTCAACATACTCAAATTCCTCTAGTTGTTGAAAAAAGCAATCAAATTCTATGAAAATATTACTTTTGAGGGAATATTATTCTAACCTGGAGAGGTTTATTATCAGCTTAACATCATATAGCTAAAGTTTCTTGAAAATATTTGCTTGCTTTTATTTATACTCTAGAAAGTGTCTTTCTCTATAGCCACAGGCCACTCAAACCTTGTCTTCAGCAGCTGTGAACAAGACACAGTCGCTGAAGACATTTAAATCCCTACGTGGTCATGAACCAACATTTATGGTTTATTGATGACATCTGGTTACAGTTCATTGATGACGTCGTTTTTTGCCTGGAAAGGATCACAGGATAGTTTAATTGACTTCTTGCATTTTTGTGACTGGTTATGCTAAAAGCTATGGATTTAAATCCAACATTAAATTTACATCTAGTTTTTCAAAAACTAGCGATGAGTTTTTGGACACAAAAGTTAAGTTTTCTGGAGACAGAATAGTGACAGAATTATTTTGCAAGCCCATGTCATCCCACATTTACCTCCACCACTGCTCCAATAATCCAATCATATAATTCAGTCAAATCCAAAATCCCAATTTTTGAGGATGAAATGGATTTGTATTGACATAGGGAATTACTGGAAACATGCAAATACACCATTATGTCAAATGCAGTTACAGTGAATCATGATTAAAGGAAATAGCAAAATGACATGGCAGGGATTAGCAAAGAAAGTAAACCCTTCACACATAATTTTAGCAAACACAGTACAATATGTAACAGAATTCCTTTAGTGATTAACTGGCACCGAAATTTCACTGGCATTTCAAAAGCATTGCATGAAAGTTACCAGCATGTTGTGGAAAAACATGCTCATTTCAAACAAATATTTCCGCAGCTGCCTATTGTAGCCTTTAGATAGAATAAAATATTAAGAGAACTATTAACCTCTACTTCTGACTCCAAGAAAACTAATAATGGAATATCTGCATGCTGTACTTTGAAAGAGGTAAGCCCTGTTCATTATGCACCAACATGAGAAATGTTATGATTTATACAGAAGGTGAGACATGTAGAGATTCACATTTGATGTGCACAGCAGAATGCACAAATCACACCTTGATTATGTTGGTTGTACACCAGATCAATTAAACAAAAGAGTCAATAATGGACACAAATATGTCAGGCACAATAACAGTAGTTCAACAGAACTTGCCGAACATTTTGCATTTTTGAAATTTTGCAATTTTGAGAAAGACTTGAAAGCGCATATTCTCAGAAAATATTCTGAATCTGCTAGTTTCAGTACTCACAATGCATTAAGAGAAATATGTTTGTGGGTTATTAACATCATGCCCTGGAAGAATGAATAAAATGACAGAAAAATTTCATCAAATTTATACAAAACTGTTTGATTAAATATTCTTCGTCTTCTTTTTCATCTTTTGTTTTCTTTCTTTTTCTTTTTGCCAGTTGTAAAATTGAACTTTGAAGACTAATGATGTCATTCTATGAACCAGTGGACACTGGTTGCTCTCATTCATGTTTTGGATTTGAATTTCTATAATTCTGAATTTTTATCACTTTTCATTTTGAACTCGACAAAGACAGGCTTGCTGTTCAACCAATAAAATATCTATTGCATCACACTCTTCATATTGTCTAATAATAATAATAATAATAATAATAATAGTAATCCTTTCTACTGTAGGCACAAGGCCTGAAATTTGGGGGAAGGGATTAAGTCAATTACATCAACCCCAGTGCGTAACTGGTACTTATTCAATTGACCCTGAAAGGATGAAAAGACAAAATGCCACTAAGCATTTGTCCAGCATGTTAATGTTTCTGCCAGCTAGCCACCTTAATAATAATAATAATGGTTTCACATTTTAACACAAGGCTAGTAACATGTGCTATATAGTTGATGTTGCATGCCCCTTTGACCTACAAATAGTTAAGAAGGTAAAAACATAGATATATACAATCATTTGAAGTTTGAAATAGCTAGGCTATGGAAAATGAAGAAGGTGAAGATAGTGCCAATTAGTGTGAGGTCCTTGGGAACAGTATCAGAAGGCATCAAGAGGAATATAATGGAAATTGGAATAGAGTGGCCAGTAGAACTGCTACAAAAGGTTTACCTCCTTGGTACAGCCAGAATAATCAGGAAAGTATTAGATAGTTGAAAAGAACAGACAGCATAGTACTGTAGGTGGCAGGCAGCAAACCCACTATACATGCAAGACTCCTGGAGTGATAACAAAACCTGAGATAAAAAGAATAAATAAATCTTTCTAAATTTGGAACAAGGTCGTCAAATTTGAGGGGTGAAAGGCAAAGTTGACCATAGTGGGATTTGAACTCAGAATGTAAAGAGTTATAACAAATACTGTAAAGCATTTTTCTGGTATGCTAATGATTCCGCCATCCCACCACCTTAATAGTCCTCTCTGCTATAGGCATAAAGCCTGAAATTTAGGGAAGGGTCTTGTCAATTACATAGACCGCATTATTCAATTGGTACTAATTTCATCAACCCCAGAAGGCTGAAAGGCTAAGTTGGCATTGGCAGATTTGAACTCAGAATGTAAAGACAGACAAAATGCTGTTAAGCATTTAGTCCAGAGTGTTACTAATTCTTCCAATTCACTGCCTTATCCCACCATCTTAACAATAACAATAGTAACAAATACATGAATAGGCTATATTTTCTATTATGAAGTTCCTGAGTTTGGGCAATTTCTATGTTATAAGGTAAAATATGGAATCTGATGTTTTGGGACTGAAAGAAAAGAAATTGAAAAATTTCTTTTCATGCACGAACTTCACTGCATATTTTTTCATAATGCAGACCACCACAAATTACTTTAGAGTCTTTTTTTTTTTTTACATCACATTTATTGTTGTTTTCAATATTGACGGGGCAAACCACTGATTGAAGTCATTCCCACCATAAGCATCCTATTTAACCCTTTCGATACCAACCCGGCTAAAACCGGCTCTGGCTCTGTAGTACAAATGTCTTGTTTTCAAAAATTTTGAATTAAAATCTTCCACCAAACCTTAGTCATAATTTATGTTCCTAACACTAGTTTAATGACAACTAAGTTATTTCATAACTTCTTTCTTATAATTAAAATTAACTGAAAGAAACACAGAGCATCTCAAAATAAATACAGTAATGAAAGAGTTAATATGTCTCAGGTACCACATATCTAGGATTCCATTTTCTTATGTTCTCCCTACAATTTAGGGGTGATTTGGCTACTATGAGCAATCATGTAGGAGTTCCACTGTTGGCTCTAATATCCCCAATTTAATCTTTTTGATACCATATTTCTGCTGAAATACACTACATTTGTTTCAATTAATTTTGAAATGATGAAGAATTTATTGAAATAACTTCATTATCATTAAGCTAGTGTTTGGAACACAAATTAACATGGAATTTGAATGGAAGGTTTTAATCTAGATCACTTTAGCCCTTTAACCCTTTCATTACCGTATTTATTTTCAGATGTTCTGTGTTTCTTTCAATTATTTTAAACATAACAAAGAATTTAGTAAAATAACTTAGTTATCATTAAGCTAGTGTTAGTAACATAAATTGTGACTAAGCTTTGGTAGAAGATTTTAATTCAAAACTTAAGAAAACAAAACATTTGTACTACAGAGCCAGAGGTGGTTTCGGCCGGGTTGGTAATGAAAAGGTTAACATTCAGATTACTCTGTCAAATGCAATTCTTATTTATTCACATTGTTTTGAATCAATCATGTATTATCTTGCAGCTTCAAAATTTCAATGATGTGATTGTTTATTTGTAGAATGATGTTGTAGGATAGGTGTGGGACATGAGATTTGGTGGTTTGAACATAAAACAGGTAGAATATTTGGGTCAGATATGGCTGGTTTAAATGATAAACAGTTAAAAGAGAATGTATATCATAGCACTAAGGACAGTCTCAGGAGAGTGGGTATCAAAATGGTTAAAATATATGAAAGTTTTATATATGAAGTGAAAACAAGAAAAAAAAAACAAGGCTCAGAATATGAGACTGAAACAGCTTCTAAATGCTATAGCAACATCTATGTTACTACAGGTAAAAACTACAAAATGAACCACATTACCAAAATAGTTGGTGAATTAGAAGAGATAGATGACGTAAATTCTTTTAAAATAGAAAAAAGAAATGAATGCAAGCTTTTCTGAAGAGTTCTCAGAGCTATGTAGCAGAGCTTAATTGGATTTAGAAAATAAGGAATAAACTAATGAGTTCTCAAGGAAAAGGTTACATGTTACTTATCTCTCATCTTGAAGGTTATCTTAGTGCAATCCAAAAGTGAGAAAATCTCAACTAATGTCAAGAAAAAAGGTGAATATTGAGGAAAATATTTTTTAAAAATTAGTTGAAAAATACAAGTCTAGATTGGAAACATTAGCCATATATTTTATGGTGAATTATAAGATCATAATGGAATCCAATTTTTTAAAAAGTATTCTAATAACAAATACAAGTATTTGAAATTGTTAAGTAGATAAAGTATTACAGTTGTTCAACTGAAGGATTTTGAGATTATTATCACAACATTAGTGCTTTAGTTAAATCACAAAAACCAACTCCAATTATCTAGTAACAGAAATGATTATAAAAGAAAATCTTTCCCAATGAGTATTTTAAACATTATCATGTAAGAAACTTTTTGTTTTTGTTATTATTACTATTATTATTATTATTATTATTATTATTATTGCCTCCACCTTCCTTTAGGCGGAGGTATTGTTTTCAGTTGTATTTGTTTGTTTGCCAGTGGACAAGATATCTCAAGAACCACTGGATGGATTCGGATGAAACTTTCAGGGATGTTTGGCCTTGAGACTGGTACAAACTGATTAGATTTGGGGATCGATCCAGTACCGGACAAGGATTCTGGATTACATGTATATGTAAAGTTTCACTTCATTTTCTTGTACACATGCACACATACACACATATACTCACACATTTTTAATATTGAACATTACCATCCCATTTCCATTGTACAAACACACACACACGCATGCAAACATACTTCTCTTTTACACACACACACACTCACACTTCAAACACCGTTTATCAGCTCTTTCACTCCTTCCTTCGTTATTCATCTATCACCCCTTCCTTTCTCATTCATATGACACTCTCTTTGCCATTTATCTCCTCTACCTTCACCTCTCACTCAAGATCTATTTTATCATCATCATCATCATCATCATCATTTAGCGTCCGTTTTCCATGCTAGCATGGGTTGGACGGTTCAACTGGGGTCTGGGGAGCCCGAAGGCTGCACCAGGCCAGTCAGATCTGGCAGTGTTTCTACAGCTGGATGCCCTTCCTAACGCCAACCACTCCGAGAGTGTAGTGGGTGATTTTATGTGCCACCGACACAGGTGCCAGACGAGGCTGGCGAACGGCCACGCTCGGATGGTGTTTTTATGTGCCACCGACACAGGTGCCAGACGAGGCTGGCAGACGGCCACGCTCGGATGGTGTTTTTATGTGCCAACACCGCCAGGTGCCAGATGAGGCTGGCAGGTGCCAGACGAGGCTGGCAGACGGCCACGCTCGGATGGTGTTTTTATGTGCCACCGACACAGGTGCCAGATGAGGCTGGCGGACGGCCACGATCGGATGGTGTTTGTTACGTCCCCAAAGCACGGAGGCCAGTCTATGCGGTACTGGCTACGGCCACGTTCGGATGATTTTCTTGTGTGCCACCGGCACTGGTACCACAAAGATACAAATTCCATTTATGCTCATCTATTTTGATTTGTTTTGATTTGATTTGATTTTCACTTGCCTCAACAGGTCTTCACAAGTGTCACTTGCCTCAACAGGTCTTCACTTGCCTCACAGGTCTTCACAAGTGTCACTTGCCTCAACAGGTCTTCACAAGTGTCACAAGAAGGAAGGTATGCACAGGTGGACTGTCTACGTCGCCGGGTCTTCGGATGGTGTCTTTATGTGCCACCGACACAGGTGCCAGATGTGGCTGGCGAACGGCCACGATCGGATGGTTTTCTTGTGTGCCACCGGTACTGGAACCACAAAGATACAAATTCCATTGATGTTCATCTATTTTGATTTGGTTTGATTTCATTGCCTCAACAGGTCTTCACAAGTGTCACGCGTGTCCTTGTGTGCCACCGGTACTGGAACCACAAAATACAAATTCCATTGATGTTCATCTATTTTGATTTGGTTTGATTTTTGATTTTCACTTGCCTCAACAGGTCTTCACAAGTGTCACGCGTGTCACACACGCCTCAACAGGTCTCCACAAGTGTCACACCACTGCCTCTCCTCTGCCTCAACAGGTCTTCACAAGTGTCACACACTTGCCTCTGCCTCAACAGGTCTTCACAAGTGTCATAAGAGGGAAGGTATGCACAGGTGGACTGACTACGTCGCCGGGTCTTTGGATGGTGTTTTTATGTGCCACCGACACAGGTGCCAGGTGAGGCTGGCGAACGGCCACGATCAGATGGTGTTTGTTGTGCCCACAGCACGGAGGCCAGTCGATGCGGTACCAGCTACGGCCACTTCGGATGGTTTTCTTGTGTGCCACCGGGACTGGAACCACAAAGATACAAATTCCATTGATATTCATCTATTTTGATTTGGTTTGATTTTTGATTTTTGATTTTCACTTGCCTCAACAGGTCTTCACAAGTGTCACACACTTGCCTCAACAGGTCTTCACAAGTGTCATAAGAGGGAAGGTATGCACAGGTGGACTGACTACGTCGCCGGGTCTTCGGATGGTGTCTTTATGTGCCACCGGCACAGGTGCCAGATGAGGCTGGCGAACGGCCACGATCGGATGGTGTTTGTTGTGCCCACAGCACGGAGGCCAGTCGATGCGGTACTGGTTACGGCCACGTTTGGGTGGTTTTCTTGTGTGCCACCGGCACTGGTACCACAAAGAATACAATTCCACTGATGTTCATCTCTATTTTGATGTTTTGATTTGATTTGATTTTCACTTGCCTCAACAGGTCTTCATAAGTGTCACAAGAAGGAAGGTATGCACAGGACTGACTACGTCCCAGGTCGGGGCCACGGGTTATGGCCTGACTAGTCTTGCCGGGTCTTCTCATGCCAGCATACTTCCATAGGTCTCGGTCTCTAGACATTTCCTTAGTGAGACCTAAAGT
Organism: Octopus sinensis; assembly: GCF_006345805.1. Classification (NCBI taxonomy): domain Eukaryota; kingdom Metazoa; phylum Mollusca; class Cephalopoda; order Octopoda; family Octopodidae; genus Octopus; species Octopus sinensis. The sequence goes on along the minus strand of NC_042998.1, from coordinate 46,114,047 downwards.
TCGAAGGTCGTGCTTCACCACCTCGTCCCAGGTTTTCCTGGGCCTACCTCTTCCACAGTTCCCTCCACTGCTAGGGTGTAGCACTTTTGCACACAACTATCTTCAGCCTTTCTTGTCACATGACCATACCAGCGCAGCCGTCTCTTGCACGCCACAACTGACGCTTCTTAGGTTCAGCTTTTCTCTCAAGGAACTTACACTCTGACGATTATGAACACTGACATTACACATCCATCGGAGCATACTGGCTTCATTTCTTGCGAGCTTACGCATATCCTCAGCAGTCACGGCCCATGTTTCACTACCATGTAGCATGGCTGTACGTACACATGCATCATACAGTCTGCCTTTTACTCTGAGCGAGAGGCCTTTTGTCACCAGCAGGGGTAAGAGCTCTCTAAACTTTGCCCAGGCTATTCTTACTCTAGCAGTTACACTTTCAGCACACCCACCCCCGCTACTGACTTGGTCTCCTAGGTAGCGGAAGCTATCAACTACTTCTAGTTTGTCTCCCTGGAACGTGGCAGAAGTTGGTCTCTGCATATTTCCAGTGTTTATTGCTCCTGAGCATTTGCCACAGACAAAAACTATTTTCCTAGTTAGCCTTCCTTTGACATTGCTGCACCTCTTATGTGTCCATAGCTTACACTTGGTGCATCTTATAGAGTTTCTACCTACACCTTTTTTACAGATCGAGCAGGGCCATCTACCTGAAGGCGTTTGTGATTGATCTACCTTCCTACTTATTAGAACTTTGGTTTTGGCTAGGTTGATTCTAAGGCCCTTCGATTCTAATCCTTGTTTCCATCCACCCTGGAACTTCTCCTCCAGTTCTGATAGTGACTCAGCAATTAGAGCAAGGTCATCAGCATAGAGGAGCTCCCAGGGGCAACCTGTCTTGAATTCCTCCGTTATTGCCTGGAGGACTATGATAAATAGGAGGGGACTGAGGACTGAACCTTGGTGGACCCCAACCTCTACCCGGAATCTCTCTTCACTGTACTCGTTGCCCACCCTCACCTTACTAGCAGCGTCTCTGTACATGGCTTGCACAGCTCTCACCAACCATTCTTCTATCCCTAGTTCCTCATTGACCACCAGATAAGGGACCGGGGGACCCTGTCAAAGGCTTTCTCCAAGTCAACAAAAGCCAGGTACAAGGGCTTATCTTTGGCTAGGTATTTCTCCTGCAGCTGTCTTAACCAGGAATATAGCATCAGTAGTACTTTTCCCTGGCACGAACCCAAACTGCATATCATCTAAGGTAACTCTCTCTCTAATTAGTTCGGCTACAACCCTCTCCGTAACCTTCATTACCTGATCCAGCAGCTTGATGCCCCTGTAGTTATTTGTCTCTAGGGCGTCGCCTTTACCTTTGTAGCAGTTGACTATTATGCTGCTACACCAGTCATTGGGTATGACCCCCTCGTGTATCACCTGGTTAACTATACGAGTGACTAAGCTATAGCCGACCCACCAGATATTTTGAGCATCTCTGCAGTAATTCCTGATGGGCCTGGGGCTTTCCCTGTTTTCATGCTTCTAATTGCCTTATCTACTAAGGAACTGTTAACTCGGATTGCTGGTCCCTCTGTTGGGTCGACATTCGGCAGACTCTCTTTATCCCATTCATTTTCTTCATTCAGCAACCTATCATAGTGGCGTCTCCAAGTCTCTCTCTTTGCACCCTCATTAAGTGCAAGTGAACCGTCCTCCTTGCGAACACATTTCTCTCCTACCACGTCACGATTCTCTCTCACACACTGTCTTGCAACACGAAATACCTCAAGTCTTTCATCCTCACGACGCAGGACATTGGCAATTTTTCCTTCTCTGCTTCCCCTCTGGCTAGATAGACCTGTCTCCTGGCTTCCCTTCTGGCAGACTGATACACTTCCCTGCTACCACCGTTCTTCCAGGCCTTCCAAGCCTGTTTCTTTTGTCTAATAGCCCTGTCAACAATATTGTTCCACCACCACGTTATTTTGGGTCTTAAGGGGACTTTGCACCAGCCACAGATCTGGTCAGCGGCTTTCAGCAGGTTGTCCCTCAGAAGCGTCCAGTTGTCTTCTACCCCATGCGTAGCTATACTCCCTTCCATTTCGTCTAAAGCTTCAAATAACATATCTCTAAATCTCTGTCCATTCGCAGGGTCTTTAAGCTTCCAGACCCTTCTTCTCCATGTTGGTCGTCTTCTAGTCGCCCTCTTAGTCCTGATCCTAAAGTCACTAACTACCAGTCTATGTTGTGGGGTGCATTCTTCACTTGGGAAGGTTTTGGCATTTATAAGCAGCCATCTTTCCCTTTTTCTGGCAAGGATGTAGTCGATTTGGCTAGTATGCCGGCCCGATCGGTAGGTGACCAGTGGCTTGTCGGTTTCCTGAAGTTAGTGTTGCAAATCATAAGACTATTCTTTTTATATATATGTATATATATATATATATATATATATATATATATATAAACAATACATTATTATATTAGGAGATTATACATACATTTTAACACTTTACAGTATACTTACATAAATACATAATTCTATACATCGATTTAAAACAACAGGATTACTAAAGGAAGACCAGAATTTAAGAGAAGAGAAAACCAAAAGGTCTCATACATTCATTGAAGGATTTTATTTCAGATATTCTTATTTTAAAAATCATCTCGGGTTAATCGTTGAGAGGATGTTGGTGTTGCATTGGCGGAGGTTTGCACTCTGAGTGCTCTTGATATTATTATAATGATAATAATAATTCTTTCAACTGGAAGCACAAGGGGGAAGGGATTAAGTCAATCACATTGACCTCAGTGTGTAACTGGTACTTAATTTATCAACCCCAAAAGGATGAAAGGCAAAGTCAACTTCGGCAGAATTTGAAACCAGAACGTAATGACAGGCAAAATACCACTAAGCATTTCACCCAGCATGCTAACAATTCTGCCAGCTCACCATCTTTAATAATAATAATAATAATGGTTTCAAATTTTGCCACAATTTAGGTCATCCATAAACCATAGGTTGTTTACTTTCACGCTGCCTAGCATGTACATACATGCATCTTTCTTAAAACGCTCATTAGTGACAGTGTACAGACAATAAATAGGAGAGGTGACAGACTGTCTCCTTGAAAGATTCCTCTTTTGATATTTACCTCTCCCAGTTTATCTCCACTTGCTGTGAGGAGGAGGAGGAGGGGGGGGGAGGAGGAGAAGATGAAGAAGAAGTAAGAAGAAGAAGAAGAATGGTTTCTTATTTCTTTATTGCCCACAAGGGGCTAAACACAGAGGGGACAAACAAGGACAGACAAAAGGATTAAGTCGATTACATCGACCCCGGTGCATAACTGGTACTTAATTTATCGACCCTGAAAGGATGAAAGGCAAAGTCAACCTTGGTAGAATTTGATCTCAGAACATAATGGCAGACGAAATACCAATAAGCATTTCGCCCAGCGTGCTAACGTTTCTGCCAGCTCGCCTGCTAGTGTTTCTACCAGATTACTGTAATAACAATGATGATGATGATATAAGGATTGATTGGGAAAATCGTAAGAGCATTAAACAAAATGCCTTGCAGTATTTAGTTATGACTCTGTGTCTGAGTTCAAATCCTGCTAAGATTATCTTTACCTTCCATCCTTCCAGGGTCAATGAAATAAAATACCAGTTAAGTACCGGAGTGCACATAATAGACATTATAGCCCTCTAGCTCAATTTCTGGCATTGCACCTATCATTTTGTATCCATATTTCACAATTTGACTGAGACAATATCCGACAAGTCAAAGAACTGAGTTGAGCTCAAATGTCTGTTTTGGCATGGTTTATATACCTAGATGCCCTTCTTAATGCCCACCACTTTACAGAGTGTACTGGATGCTTTTTCATGTTAACCAGAGATGATCGCCAAGTGGTTCACAAGACAAGACCCCTTGGTTTAGGGGAGGGGTGTAGCATTGAGGAAATTGGCTTATATCAAGAGCTGAAGGAAAGAATATGATAGAGAGATAGGAACGGATGACTTAGTGTAGTGGAGATATATGGCTACCTCAGCAACCGTATAAGAACCAATTGTTAATAACACTTAATTTTGAAATTTATATGTAACACAGATCAGAGTAAAGGATCCTTCTTCTGAATAACTAAAGAACTAACCTAAAAGGGTTGTGTCTTGCAACCTTTTCAGTAGTCTTGACTGTTGAAAAGGTTGCAAGACGCAACGAAAATTTTAGGAAAATAAAAATAAGAAATAAGTGGAAATTTTACTGGCACAAAAGAAAATGGCTCTCCCCAGACACAACACAATATGCTTCAACACACAAACTCATATAAAGAATCTTGCAAACCAAATCCAAAAACGAAATAACCTAAAAGGTCAAAACATGAAATCACAGTCAATTTGTTGTGCTATTTCAGTATGCAATGTATCAGTTTAAAAATTTAAATAGAGGCATCAGTCTAAATTAACATGAAAAAAAAAACAACACATTTGATGAAAACATCCTAGGAAAACATCTGGAAAGCTAATGACTCTTTTACTTGTTATTTTCATTGGATTATAGCCATGCTGGAGCACCACCTTCAAGAATAAGTCAAACAAACTGACCCCCAGTAATTATTGTCTTTTTAAGTCAGGTAATAATTCTATCAGCCTCTTTTGTAGAACTGCTAAGTTACGGGGATGTAAACAAACCAACACCAGTTGTTAACTGGTGGGTGGACAAACATAGGCACCACCACCCCACACATACATCTACACACATTTTTATACACACACACACACACACACATATAGGTGCAGGCGTGGCTGTGTGTTAAGAAGTTTGCTACCTCATTACAGACACCTTGGTTAAAAGCTTCCAACTATAGCCCCAGGTCAACCAAAGCCACATGAGTGGATTTCGTAGACAGAAACTTTAAGACGCCCATTGTTATTTTTGTAAGTGTTTGTCTACTAAAGATATTTTCTTAGTTCACTTTGAATTTAACCAATTCTGGATTACCTTGACAACATTGTGTTAACATAGATTATTGGATTTATTGATTTGACTGGTATTTTCTGTATCTAAATATGCTGGCACAACAGAAATGTTCATCAGTATTGTATGATGTAATCACCAATTAAAGATGTGATTTTCTCCATTCTTGTTCTTCTTGCCTTATACTCTGAATTTTTTGAAATTCTTCTGAACAATATTTAGATTTACTGGTTAAGGCAAAGTCAACCTCAGCGGAATTTGAACTCAGAACGTAACGACAGATGAAATACCGCTAAGCATTTTGCCCGGTGCGCTAACGTGTCTGCCAGCTCGCCACCCTGATTGTTGGATATAGTTAACCAAACTTGTTTAGTACTGAGTGCTTTATAGTTATCTGCCCGGATTTTTTAATTCCTTTTACGTCACGTGTGTGTGTGTGTGTTCGCCACCAATACTTGACAACCTGTGTTGGTTTGATTATGTCTCTATAACTTAGGAATTTGGCAAAAAGAGATTAAAACCTTCAAGGCTCCAACATGGCTGCAGTTTAATGACTGAAAAAAAAGTAAGAGAAGTAAAAGAATGCTTACATGCATACATATATATATATATTATATATATATATATATATATATATATATACACATATATATGATGGGCTTCCACACAATTTCCAGCTATCAAATTCACTCACAAAGCATTGGTCAACCTGGGGTTGTAATAGAAGACATTTACCAAGATGCCATGCAGTAGGACTGAACCCCAAATCATGTGATTGCAAGGCGAACTTCTTAACCACACAGCCATGTGCAAACTAATGTGCAGCACAAGAAATAAAATGACAAGAAGTATAACTCACCATGCTATGATCAACTCCACTTGTTAAAGTATGACGGCGGCCATCCCACCTGCGGTTGCCATGTTTTGAGTCACCTAACTTCTGAGGTTTGGGTTCATCGATGTTTCTTCTTTGTTGAGATGTAATATTGTCAATGTTTGCTGAAATAAACAATACATACATCTATTTAGAGGGCTTGTACAATCACAGTTCAGACACCATTATAAAAGAAAAGACTCAAACAAAACATTTGATATGTGCATTGTGCAATAAAATGTGCAGATCTTTAGTGGGGCTCAAGAGTCATATAAGTGCCTTGAATTGCATTATCAATGACTCATTTCAATGATTCTTCCTAACAATGGCTTGCTCATATACGAGAAGGCAGCCACACTATATATATATAATGGGAAAGTTTACGGAAAATAAACAGAAGACAAAGGCAGGTGGAGTACAAACAAACAAATGTATTAGTATAGCGCTCAGGAATAGAAATAGAAAAAGTCATTTACGTTTTGAGCCTACACTCTTCGACAGAAAGGGACACAGAAAAAAACAAGGAGAGAAAAAAATGCGGGTAGGAGCTAACGATCTATCATGGCGTCCTATATATATATATATATATATATATATTATATTTATGGATGAATGAATCATCCTTTGTTTACCTTTAACATGGAAAATTCAATAATCAGTTACCAGGGTAGCAAAATTCATGCAAGTAACAAGGATGTAGCGACCTATTCAAAGGTAGAAACTCCGGGTTAATGTGCAGTAATTTGTATAGTATAAGTAAATAAATGGAGTTGAACGCAGATGTTATTCAAATTCTTTTACTTCGACATGTTTCGAAGACAGTAAAAGAATTTGAATAACATCTGCGTTCAACTCCATTTATTTACATATATATATATATATACATAAACATATATATACACACATATATATACATACACACACACGCACATATATATATACATACACACCCAAACACACACAGATATATGTATGTGTTTGTGTGTGTGTATGCATGTATGTATTACATGTGTGTGTGAATGCTGATATTTCATCTGTCAATATTTGTACATGAAAGCAGTACAACATTCAATGTCGATAGTATAACTGGTCATACATCACTTTCAGTAGCCAGTAGAATATAAAAATCCTTGTTTGAAGTGAAAAAAAAAACAGAAAAGGAAAAAGACAGGTGAAGAATGGCAACATGAAGAGCAGCCAGTTATTAACAACTTTGACACCAAATCAATTCCTATCCAAGTTAGCTAACATAGAAGAAAACGCATTAAATTAACAATGTAAAGATATATATATATACTACTAATATAGGATGAAATTTTTTTCAGAAAAAATTTCATCAAAAGTGGCAGCATATTAAAATACCTTTAAAGGTTAAAATTATAAACAATTTATAAACAAGGGCAAAAGAAAAATTATTTCCATGCCAATATGCTGATAACAGACTTTAAATCATCAATTTCCACATTTCATTATACACTCACTATAAATACATGTCGTGCTGAAATCAATTTCAGCAAGTGTATAATGAAATGTGAAAATTGACGATTTAAAGTCTGTTATCAGCATATTGGCATGGAAATAACTTTTCTTTTGCCCTTGTTTATAAGTTATATATATAGGCTAAATTTGACAGTTTGCATAAAAGGAAAAGAAAACACAATATTCTATCCAAAATTAAAAGTATTTTTAAAAAGTAAAAAAAATATCAACTAGATTAAGGCTGGGAGATAACTGTTTTTTCAGCCCTTAGCTACCACAATGGCCGCAAGACATCTCTGGAACCTTGCATGTGCATTCCTCACTCTGTCCTTGGGAAGACCTTCCAATCCCTCCTTCATCAGGGCCCCAGCTCAGCCTTGGTGTTGCAGACAGAGTGGTTTCAGTCTTTTTCAACAACATCCCACACATAGTAATACATGAGATTACAACTGAGGGAATTAGGAGTCCAGAAAGAGAGCTGTTGATGTAGAAATTCTCCAAGAACCACTTCTGACTATTTCCAGAGATATGGTAAGGAGCCAAATCCTGTTGTCACACATATGGTCTTCCAACAACAACCCTCTCCAAACAGGGTTGAACCATAGTCTCCATCAGCTCTGCATAGCTGTCTGAATTGAACCTAAGGTACAGGGATGTGGGATGGCATGACATCGCCCTCACTGGAGAAACACTCAAAGATCGTCACAGCTTAAGGGAACTTGGCTTTCATGATATGTGGGACATCACACGGATTATAGTCAAGCCACTTTTTGTTATCTTAGAAGAACCAGATCATCTCCAGCTCAACAAGAGACCTCAACTTGTTCAGGGCTTTCTTTGTCTTCATCAAGCAGTTCTCCTTGACTTCAGCTGTCAGAATTTGTCCCTCGCGCCTCTTGTACAAGTGGTAGCTAAGAGCCAGCTTAACAGTGGCAACTCCAACACCCATCTGTCTCACCAAAGCTTGGATTCCCTTGCTCAGATCTTCCATCACCTTGTCCTGCAGTTTGGGGGGTGAATTCCAGCATGCAGATGCAGCCAGAATGCCTGCTGTGTTTCTTCTTGCTGTCTATGGCATGTCTTACAGACTTTACTTAGTTCACAGAACACTGAGGAGCAGCCATGATGTTGGCATTTTGATACCTGGTGTGAATCATCATGATACAGGTAAACTTTTTCCAATATTCAGATGGCTTCCAGTCCACCATGTGAGCTAACTTTTTCTCAACTGCAATGGTAATCTTTATGCTCTCAAAACTGTTGACTGTTCCCCAATACCTCAAGCTATTCCTGAAAAAAGTTAGCCCAAACACCCTGTATATTATGAATAAGAAAGCTTGGCTAACAGAATAGAGGGTGACAGACAGTGAGATAATAGGCTGATGTTAAGGAAAGATACAAGAAGAGGTGAAGGCATTTGTGGTCACTCCCAGACACACATATGCAGACAAATCCATATGCACACACACACATATACAGTTGAGAGGAAAAGGGAAGATAGGAATGTCTTGAGTTAATGTAGCTGTAATGATAAAATAACAACAATAAAAATAACATCAGTCACCTGCATACATCAAAGAATCTGAAAAGAAATTTATATGGTATCTGGGTCAAACTTGTTCCAGTATGGCAGACACACCACCCAGTGTACAGCTGTTCATATACATAGTCATATATATATATATATATATATACACACAATCATGCAGGCATGTCATATACCGATTTTACCCCTGCAGATACTACTACAGACATCCTGTCTCTGTAAGATTTTCATGTATATGCTTACATTTTTTAGCTTCCATAAATATAATAGTAAATTATCCAAAACATTACAATGTCAATATAGAGCACTATGCCTTGTCTTGCATTCAGCCCTGAACTGCTTGATTAAGTTAAAGGTGTGGTGTGTTTTGGGACACTTCAGACTTTGCAGAGCCCATTCGTCTCCAAGTCTAACCACAACCAATTTCTTCAAAAAAAAAGAAAAGAGAAAGAAAGAAATATGAAGTAAAAAAGAGTGACTCCTGTATAGGACTGTTGTTATTTACTGATCCAGAAACAATAAAAGGTAAAGTTTACCTCATTGAGATTTGAACTCAAAGCATAAGAGAGCTGAAATAACTACAGTAGTCTATCAAATGTGCTAATGATGCTACCAATTGGCCAGCTGTGTGTGTATGAGAGAGAGAGAGAGAGAGAGAGAGAGAGAGAGAGAGAGAGAGAGTGTGTGTCTACCACAGTTCCATGTGGTCCTTTCCACGCTACACATGTACAACAAGCATATTTGCATCAATATTTCATCAGAGAACTCACACCAATTAAAGAAGATAAGTTTGCAAGTAACAACCAATAACAACATTAAAAGGAAAATGAAAACAGACAAAAAGAAAGTAGTATGAAGTGGGGGAAGGGGGTAAGAAAGACAAAAAGAAAAAACCCGCAGGATGGAACAAGGATTAGGAAGATGAAAGAGTAAAGAAAAATGACTAGGTACAGGGTGCATTAGGAAGAGATAGTGTGAGCATGAGTATATTCTAAGCTAAATGATTCAATAATGTAAGGTCCATAAATGCCTGTTATGATGTGCTTATTTAATGGGAGACTGAGGGGGCAGGGAAATATAGTACAATGCCAATGGTGTGTTAGTTCAATACCTATGACTATGTTCCAAATTTGAAGTTGTATATGCATTAAAAGTATTATCATGTGTGATTGTTATGATAAAGTAGTTTATATAAAATCCTCTCTCTCTCTCTTTCTGTTCCATACTTCCAGGAGTTGGCAATCATGAACCTTCATACAAAAATCTGAAGATTATTCTTTTATTTGTTTCAGTCATTTGACTGCGGCCATGCTAGAGCACTGCTTTTAATTCACAAGTTTTCTTACAAAAGATACAGCAATGGGTTCCCAATGTTGTTTGCTGGATTATTTCCAGTTTACTCTGCTTGTCTCCTGCTCTCTAAAGGTTAGACAGGGCCTGATTAACCTTTAAACAGAGTGGCTGATACATGTAGCATCAGGGTAAGCCCACATATCAGTGGCTTTGTGTGACACATATCTAAAGTCTAGCTCTTCTTTGAACTCCATCTGCCTTAGCCATCAAACCATCTTCTGCTATTTGATCCATAACTGGAGCCTTCAACAGATACTACCACCATAAGCTTGAGAAAACCTGCGAATAGTGTGACTAAGGGGTAACTCAATACTCCCAAACTCCTGGGACCTCACCACAAAATGCAGTTCAATGTTTTGCTCAGCCAGGACAATAAGATCCTTAACTTTTTTAAAGAGTATTGGATGCATAGTGCTTGTGGAAAAGTGGAATGCTAGAACTCTAAGATGACCAGAACACCCCACTTCAACCTCATCTAGCTTCATCAATTTGGGCACAGTGTTTTAAGTATTGTAATTCAATTAGCACCTGAGTAGGGTAGAAGTAACAAAAAGTGTAGAGATCCCCTCACACACACACAAACATTTACACTTGTATACATGCAGACACTCAACCCAATCCTCCATTCTCCCACTCACACCACATGTATATTGGGTATGTAAATATATAAAAGCACGTAGGTAGTTCATGACACAATAGAAAAATCAGAGGGTCAAAAGGCAAATAGTCAAGATTTGGCGTATACACACACACACACACATATAACCAAAACATATAATCACAGACATACACATAAATACATGCATACAACCCACACATACACACATACACACACACACACACACACACACACCCCCAAGTGTATAGAGTATTGTTGCTCAGTGCAAGGTAGGCTTACTTGCCTCAGCTATCATGCTGAACAGATGTTATATTTTGGCAACTTCTGCACTCTAACAGAATACAAAGACCAAATTTATTACATTGATGTTATTGGCAAAGACACCACAATTTGAAATTGAGGACTTACTAAAGCTAATAGGAGACAGAGATTCTTGGCACGACATGGTGAAACGCATCTCAGTATAAATAGACAGATGCTATAAATTATATATAAGAATATGATGCAATAAATGAGTATAAATAAAGATAGATGTTATGAATATAAATAGAATAGATGCTACAAAAATGAGTACAGAAACAGATTCTGTAAATGAGTATAAATAGAGACAGATACTATTGATGAGTATAAAGACAGATAAAATAAATGAGAAAAAATAGAGATCGTCATCATTAGCATATAATGTCCCTTTATCCATACTGGCATGTGTTGAGTGGTTTGACACGAACTGACAAGCCAAAGGATTACACCAAACACCAATTTTCTGCTTCACCATGGTTTCTGTAGCTGGATATCCCTCCTAATGCCAACCATTTTACAATGAACTGGGTGCTTTTTTTTTTTATAGCACCAGCACTAGTGAGGTTGCCAAGTACTCACAAGATAAGAAACCCCTCAAGTGAGCTAGGATATAATCAGGCACGTGCCGTCTTTAATTACTCAGGTAATGGTATATAGTAATGAAACAATAAAAATAAGCGAAATACAGGCATGCAACTGTGTTGAAAGCAGATTTACTTCTGCCTTTATAGCCTGTGAAGAAAATGTAGGAGTGTATACAGCATTACTATGCATAGCTTAAATACAAAGATTGAAAGGCAGGGCAATTTATGCCTACTTAACCTACAAAAAAATAAAATATTTTGCATTTTATGCATAGAAATCAGAGTAACTTTCATAATTTTATTGAATTAAGTGCATATTTTGCCATAAAAAGAAAATGTTGCTATTGATCTATTTTATTCAAGGTAGGCACTGCCTACCTTTGCCCACCCAGGCGGCACGTCCCTGGATATAATAATGGTTTCAAATTTTGGCACAAGGGGGAGGGGTAAGTTGATTACATCAACCCAGTGCTCTACTGGTACTTATTTTAAAGAGATGAAAGGCAAAGTCAACCTCGGCGGAATTTGAACTCAGATGAAATTCCTCTCAGAATTTTACCCAGCATGTTAGCAATTTTGTCAGTTCACCACCTTAAAGCTGGGGTATAATATTGAATGATGTGAAAGTAGGATAGACAGACATGAACAAGAACAGGTGTCTTGCTAAAGAGGTGAATACACGGTTTCCTCAGCTGGAAAGAAAGAGGAAGAGAGAAGGATGGTGAGGGCATACCATCAAGGTATGAAGTGAATATATGAGAAAAATGCTATAAAGGAATATAAATAAGACCTACAATCAATTTGATCTCTTTTTCCTATTTTCAGAAAAGTTTTGAGACTAAACTACCAACTTGAAAACTGTTATTGTAAAACTGTTAAATCCTACCATTGTTATTGTATAGTAAGTATCCATTTATGACTAATGAAGCTTAAAAAATTCATATGACCAAAAAATTCATATGACTATCACTTCATGACCAAGTAGTTAAAACAGAATGGTTAAATGAAGCAAGCTTTACAGAAAATAATTCATTAAAATATTTCAATTAAACTGAATCTTCCAACTTATACTCAGCGTAAACTAATCAGTTTTAAAATAATTACAAAAAAAGATATAAAAATAAAGATAAGAGATTTTCACAGTTATATTCAATTATTTTCCAAATGATAGGAGTTCTCAACCATTTTTTGCCTACAGACCTTTTTGATTATTATTTATTCTGGTGGACGCCCATAACCATTCAATGTCTAAAAACTAATTTTATAGATACTTCTTTCAAAATTACTTTTTGTTCATCACGCATTCACTTGTGTAGATTGAACAATGTAAAACGTTAGAGAAAGAAACTTAGCTGTTTTTTGAAATACATACTAATACAGACATCTAAAGCAAAGTTTTTTCAAGGGCCTTTAAAATACTTTTGTGGATTGCCAATTTACTATTTTGTTGCATGGATCCCCCAAAATCTTATATGGATCTTGAGGGGCCATATGGACTCCAGTTGAGAACCACTGTCTTAGATGATCTCACACAGGTTTTAGAAATGGCATTTTTATCATATTATTTTATAAGTAAACTGTAAATGCACCTAGTACATACAAAGTGGTTGGCATTAGGAAGGGTAACCAGCTGTAGAAACCATCCCAAAGCAGACACTGAAGCATGATGCTATCCTTGGATCTATCAGAGCCTTTCAAACACATCCAATTCATGCCAGCATGGAACATGGACATGAAATTGATAATAATGATGATGATGATGATGATGACAACTATGACAGCAACGGTGATCACAATAATGACAATGATGATGATGATGTAAGCAAGACAGCAAATTGGTTGTGTTGCCAAAAAATAGTAAGGTATGTCAAAGTAAGGTGTGATAGTGACCAAAAGAAAAAACAAGGATAGTTATTCTTAAAGAAAGAAAATACTTAGAATATTGGGCTTCACATTTTTGGTGAAGCAAGACGGAAACACACAGAGAATTTAATTTGTAGACTTAATTCATCTAAATAGAGACAAAGTAAGGAAATAATAATGATCATGATGATGATGGTGGTGGTGGTGGCTGCAGGAACAACAAAGATGATGTCTGTGGTACTGCGTGCAGTGATAATGATGATGAGTGTTGCAGGGTCTGTTGTTGATGCTGCTGGCTCCTCTGAAGGTACAAGACTGTGAGAGCTTCCTCTATACTCCCTCACTGGGCCTAGTTCCAGCTGTTGATAAACTGGGCTGGCCTCATGAGGCTGACTCATAGAAAATGTATATCAAGCTGTGTAGGTATTTGTGTGCAATAAAAGACATGCACAGTGTTGTGCATACGGACCTACACAAAGTTAAAGTGTGGAATGCATGAGTTTGAAATACATGGCACTGTGGTTATTTGGCCAAATGTCAGTCCTAATCAATGATGATCCAATCATGGCTATTACATCTTTTTGTATATCTCGGATTTCATTGGCCATCCATCTTTAAACTGGAAAGATATGGTTCGAGGAAAATTCAGCTGCTATTTCTAGCAGGTTGATAGACTACATAGTGGGTTGTGACAGTGTAATTTGAATGTACTTGAATAATGTTTGTTCCATTTGTGCTAATGTCTGACAGGAAAATATTGACTATTTTGTTGTGTGGAAAGTATATGAGGGAATTTTATAGCATTTATGAATTTATTGCCTGTAGGTTTTCTTTTAGTTGCTCTATTGATATTTCTGATGTGGTAAGGCCGTTTGCTCTTGTAGTGTCAGTCACCATTTGTTGTTCATTGTCAGTGTGAAGTAGTCATTCTCAAACAGTACACTGCAAGGGGTATCTAGATGCACCATGGATCAAAAGTATCAAAAGTAACAATTTTTATTTGCATTATTTTTTGACTCAACTTTGTATGTTAGTTAGTTAGTTAGTTAGTTAGTTAATTTGGCTCAAAAGCAAATAGCAAGGCCATGTAGGGGGACATGGAGTTAAGTACAGGGTGGTGTTCATGTAAAGAGTTCAGGCCACTTGAGGTCCAGGGAGGCTTTGAACAAAGCGGTCGTCGGCATCTTCACCATCTCGTCTGGCAGCTTGTTCCACGGATCCGCAACCCGGACGGAGAAAGCTCCTCTCCTTCAATTGAGATGAAATCGTCGCAGGTAGAGCTTTTCGGAATGACCCCGCAGCCGACGCTCTGGAGCAGGAGTGAAGAACAGCTCTTTCGAGAGGTTACACTTTCCGCTTATGATGTTGTGGGCAAGAATGAGATCACTACGGCGGCGGCGTTTTTCAAGAGAATAAAGGTCGAGCGTCCTCAGCCTTTCTTCGTAGGACAAATTTTTGAGACCATGAACCATGCGGGTAGCCAGCTTCTGGACTCTTTCGAGATGCTGTATGTCTTTGAGGAGATAAGTGTGTGTTAAAAATTAATGCAGATAAAAGATGCATTACTTTCTGACTCACCCTCATAAAATACAGACACAAACACATACACACACGCATAAATGACAAGCTCCTGCAGAGTTTCTGCCAATCAAATTCCCTTATAAGGCTTGGTCAGCTCTGGGCTATAGCAAGTGTTGTGAAATGAGATTGAACCTAAACCATATGGTTCTGAAGCAAATTTGTTGACCACACAATATTGCCTGCCCTTAAGTCCATTTTATTATGTATGCAATGTTATTGCTTCATGTACAACTTATACTGATTTGGAATGTTACTATTTTGGATGGCTTAGAGCAGTGGTTCCCAAAGTGGGTGGCACTGCCCTCTTGAGATTGGGGAAAGCGGGGGATATTGGAAAAAATGTGGAGCAATAATGGGGTGGCCAAAAGGAAGCAATGAATGTTGTAAAAAAAACCCCCCAAAATAATGGGTTAATTAAGTTAAGTTTTATTTGTGAAATACAGTTGTTTCAAATTTGCTCCAGAAAGTGGTCTGTGTTTGTGGTTGTGAGGGTGGGGCTGAAAGGAATGTGGTCTGGGTGCCAAGAGGGAAGCAACCTGAAAAGTTTGAGAACTACTGGTTTATAATATGATGTTTGTACGTAGCAATTGGAACTAGTCAATAAACTCATATTCTTCGATGGATTGTTTAATGGATTTACATGTTGCTTCTTTCTGTCCTCCCTATCGAATGCAGTGAATGCTGACTGAATTTCAGATTTGTAGAATAACCTTAATTATAAACTAATATATTCAGACTTGTGTCTAAATCAGTCACAGCAACCTGCAACTCATGGGATTTTCTCAATGGCGTGCTTAATTTAAAAAATTACCTTGAATTTTTTGCGTAAAGTGGCCTACCTAATGATGAGCCATGTCTCATACAACCTGCTTCTTGAAAACAGTTGTCCATGCCTGGTCTAAATCTCAGTTGTCAGAGTCACAATGTTTCAGCCATTGTACTTTTTCTGGCCTTCTTCAACAAGGCCTGTCATATTAAATAACATCCTTGAAATTTCAGAGCAAACCCTCTTTATTCAAAACCATGGAGATACATAGTTTTCATTCCAAAGCCCATGCCAGGAATACTCTTGTAAGTCAATAACCCAGGTACTAAACCTACACTCATGGAATTTTCTCAATGGCATGCTTAATTTAAAAAATTACCTTGAATTTTTTCCGTAATGTGGCCTACCTAATGATGAGCCATGTCTCATACAACCTGCTTCTTGAAAACAGTTGTCCATGCCTGGTCTAAATCTCAGTTGTCAGAGTCACAATGTTTCAGCCATTGTACTTTCTGGCCTTCTTCAACAAGACCTGTCATATTAAGTAGCATTCTTGAAATTTCAGAGCAAACCCTCTTTATTCAAAACCATAGGGATATATATTTTTCATTCCAAAGCCCATGCCAGGAATACTCTTGTAAATCAATAACCCAGGTACTAAACCTACACCCATGAGATAAACTGATCCTTGATACTTAATCAATGCTTACAATCAGTTATTGTCTTAACCTACATTTGGGTAATGGAAATTAGGAGCTTAAACATTTTTTTTTTATTTCAAAAATAACATTAAGCTTAAGATGATTTTAAAGAAATTATTTTTGTTGTAAATGATGTAAATGACCAACACAGCTTTATGGAGTTATGGAAGACAGTCAGTTTACTATTGGGTATATTTTAGCTATTGGAATATCACCATTTCAAAGCAGTTCACATTTATTGTAATACTTAGTGGTTTTGTTTTTTAATTAAGTTTTTTGTATTTTATGATTAGGAAAACTTAAAAGAAAGAAATACTTTCAATCTTTCTTACTAGATAACACAAACATATTTGAAGAATGAGACACAGAATATGTAAAGATTTTAATAAAAAAATTCAGATAGGAATCATTACAGAGAAGTTATTAAATAAACGAGAGATAAACTAATAAAAGAAAGGATTATTGAAACATAAATCATAGTTTAATGGATCACAAGTTGAAGTAATTATTGAAAATTATTGATTAATTGCTGGCTGAAAATGTCTACCACTGCTGTTGCTAAAGGAAAATATAAATAACTAGTAAAGGCTTTAAAATGTCTGAGAACAAAAATAAGTTTCTTTAATTCTGTTATTGGTTTTGGTTATTGGAATGGGGTCATACTGGGGCACTGCCTTCAAGAATTTGCAGTTGATATTATCAATCACTGTGTTGATTTAATCAAACTCTGTTGAATGTGACATAAAGGGGCACAACATATCAGTTTACGCAGGTAAACATAAATGCACCTGAACATGTGTATGTTGTTGTTTGTTTGTTCCTTCTCGAGCCATGCCTGGCTCATAAGGGCCGGTTTCCCGGTTTCTTGGTGTATAGGTTCCCCACCTGGACGGGACACCGGTCCATCGCAGGTGAGCTGCAAGATACAGGAGGAAAGAGTGAGAGAAAGTTGTGGCAAAAGAGTCAGAAGTTTCACCATTACCTTCTGCCAGAGCCACGTGGAGCTTAGGTGTTTCGCTCATAAACACACACATCGTCCAGTCTGAGATTCGAACCCGCGATCCCTCGACCGCGAGTTTGCTGCTCTAACCACTAGGCCATGTGCCTCCACCTGAACATGTGTATATGTGTGTGTGTGTAAAACCGAAATAGGATACAAGAAAGAGATAGAAGGAGAGAAAACAATATCATCATCGTTTTTAACATCATCGTTTCCATGCTTGCCTACATCAGACGGAATTCACTGGGTCCAGTTTGATACCTGTTTTGTTGCTAACCCTCACTTATTTCCATACATGGTAATATTCTCCCATGTCTAGACATGTTTGCACAGAAAATTGGAAAATAACTGACACAGCTTTTCTGTGAGTGACTATCATGTGATGTCAAGACGAAGAGAGTAAAAGCCATACACACACACACACACACATATATTCTTTCAGTTTTTACCAAATCCACTCACAAGGATTTAGTTGGCCCTAGGTACCATGCAGCAGAACTGAACCTGAAACTACATGATAGGGAAGCAAATTTCTCAACCACAACCCCTACACTATATATATATATATATATATGTACATGTATCCACATACGTTTATATATATATATATATATATATATATATATATATATATATATATATATATATGCACTTATGTATATACAGTATGATTCAGCACAGTTCCTTCCAACCAGATTCCACTTACAAGACAATGGACAACTCAAGGCTAAAGCAGAAGACACATGAGGTGTTACAGAGTGGGATTGAACTAGAAACCATGTGGTTGCAAAGTGAATTTCTTGATCACAATTGTTATGCCTATACAGTTAGAAATTTTTCAACATTTCATCTTTCACTTCTATTCTGTTATCAAGAAGTGTTGTGTTTATTAGATATCTATGATTAAAGAAAAATAAAGAACAAATAAAAAAACTTATTCTTAGCACATTCATGGCTGTGTGGTTAAGAAGCTTGTATTGCAACCACATGGTTTTGGGTTCAGTCCCATTGCACAGCAACTTGGGCAAATATCTTCTATTATAGACCTTACCCAACTAATTCTTTGTGAAAAAATTTAGTGACGGAAACTGTGGAAACCTGCTGTGTGTGTGTGTGTGTGTGTGTGTTTGTGTGTGTGTGTGTGTGTGTGTGTGTGTGTGTGTGTGTGTGTGTGTGTGTGTGTGTGTGTGTGTGTGTGTGTGTGTGTGTGGTGTGCATGCGTGCGTGTGCACACGCATTTTTGTATTTCTACTACCACTTGACAGCAGGTATTGGTTTGTTTACATCTCCATAGTTTTGCAGCTCAGCAATGAAATAAATGTCAAACTTAAAAATAAGCACTAGGATTGATTTATTTGGCTAAACCCTTCAAGCCAAGAGTGTCAGCATGGCTGCAGTCAATTACCGAAACTAGTAAAAGATAAAATACTCCAAATATAGGAGACATTTTATTTTGATCAATAAATCCATAGTGTATCCGAAATTCAGAAACATTTTTTAGAGTTATTGCTTTGCTCTATCACAGAAAAAAATTTTAAAATACACACATACATGTAACCAGAAAAATTTTTTAAATTATCTAAAACAGTAGAAATACAATTAATACACCACCATCATTGTTTAATGTTCACTTTCCATGCTTGAATGGGTCAGTCAGAAATTATTGAGGCAGATTTTCTATGATCAGTTTGCTCAACCTATTGCCAACCCCCACCTGTTTCCAGGCAAACTGATATTTTCCCATAGCAACACATTTTCAGAGAAGATTCTAAACAAACAATCTTGCTTATATCACAATAATAGGAGATGAAGAGAGAGAAGAAAAACAAAGCATAAAAGTTCACAGTTCAACTTTCCGATGTTGTAGAAACAGCTCCTCATTCCTTTACTCCTGTTCTCTATGTCATCATTTCATTAATCTATACCCTTCTCATTTTCCCTATTTGTCTGTGATGACAGAATATCCAATACTCTGGGATATCCCAGAAACAGCTGTAAGACTTTGAATTTTTTTTCAATAATAATAATGTATATGACTTGAGATGTTTGCCTTGCCTTAACATTTCTTGTCCTCTTTAACAATTATATATCCGCTATATCGGAAATCTGCTATGGCTCCATAACTACTGTCTCAGCTACAACCTTGGAGCCCTAGTAATCCATTACTCCACGTACCTAGTGTACCT
>NC_042998.1:46084217-46089217 GCF_006345805.1 Octopus sinensis | reverse complement strand
TAAGATTACAGGAAGGATTTTGCTGCAGTTAACAATGCAGAGACTCCTCCATCAATTGTGCCATTTATTAATGTAGGAGCTGTTCTTGCTAAGGCATTTTAATCCTTTTGGTAACCAACACACCAAAGACCACTTCTGGTTCTATCATACAATTTTCCTGTTTCAATGTGATTGAATTTAGAACCCCCCATCAAAATGTTATATTAATTCATGTTCCAAACGCTAGCGTAATAACGACAAAATTCAATAAACTTATTATCACCACCGTGTGTGTGTATGTGCACACACACATGCAATAATAATGAGTAACGTAAAGAAAATAATATTGTGGGTACTTGAAGGACTTTTAATTGAGTCCTATTTTGTCTGTCATCTTCCCATGCTAATTGGTTATAAATTTTTCATATGTAGGAGATGAGTCTTTCCATAAGGCACAATATTTTAGAAAAGGGGAAAAAAAAACAATTTTACTCATGTTGTTATTGTTTAACTCCAAGTTATCCTTGATCAAGTAACTGCATGATCAAAAGCATTCCAGACATGACCATCCGTCCTGATTTATTTTTTTGTATATAAGAGACTACATTGTTAACCTTTATTTAAGATGGTAAGATGTAATCTGATAGAGACTTAGCTACTATTTCAAGCAAGTCAAACAATTGTGTAATGGATCATTTGTCAGTTTGAAAAAAAAACTGTTGTTGTTATTGTTGGCAGATGGTAAAGAATAATAATAGTGACGATGGTATTTTCAGCCAATTTTCATTAGTTCTATAGCACCCAATCTTCTAAAGATAAGATTGAAAATTAATTATTTATATAGATCCGAAATAGAATAACTGTCAAGAATTTCCTGTTCTAATACCTTCTTGTAAAGATGTGTAAACTAAAAATAGTGATCAGCATGTCTGTGTGAGGGAGATCAGACTGCAGCGTTTAGTTCACACAAGTCAGTGGGAAGACTATGTTTTTCTGCCAAAAATTCCACTCACCTTACATCTAATATTCCATTCAAGAATCAGTAGCCTCTGTCACTGAAAAGGGTGGACTGTTTATTAAATTTCATATTTGTTACAACATGAGGTTTTATTCTTATGTTTTAGAGGAAATGGCAGTATCAAGTTAGCAAAATAACTATTTTAGTTTTAACAAAGAATAGTTATTCAGTTAATAGTTATTGTAATAGACAGAACAGACAATTACTGTCTATATCTTCAGTAGGAATTATTTCTTTTATGATTAGAAGGCGGAATGTATGTGTGTGTCCTGTGTGCACGCGTGTATGTGTATGTGCATACATGCATGCTCATGTGTACAAATAAGAAGGTTGCTTTGCAACCCTGTGGTTTTGGGGTTCAATCCCACTGCATGGCACTTTGGACAAGTGTCTTCTACTACAGCCTCAGGTTGACCAATATTTTGTAAGTGAATCTGGTAGAAGCCCATGATGTGTGTGTCTCCCAAGCATCACTTGACAACATGTGTTGCTTTGTTTGCACCCCCATATTTCCTTGTGGTGAATCATGTTTTCATGAAAGATTAGAAATGAATGACACTGTATGACAATAAAACTTGCAGTGTGTATGTGTGAAAAGCAAATACACATGCACATACACATACACACACATATATATATACACAGGCACACATTTACACACATGTATACATATGCCATGATGTTTGGACAGGCCTGGGTTTTTCCTTTGCCATTTTGTTTACCTGCAGCATTTTTTCTCCTTCGCCAGTTTTTCATTGCCATTTTGTTTACTTAATGTCCAGCCTAGCTTTTGAAAGAAGAGTGAATGCGCAAAACATTAGAAATGTTTCCATCACTTTTTTATCCATTTCCAGTGCATCAAACTAATATGTTTCTTATTTACCTCATTTTTGCGTTGCATTTTTTGCAGACTTTGCACCTTACACACACACATACACACATTTACCGTTATTGTCAGCTTTATCTTGTATCCAAAGTATTTATTTTCTTCTCTGTTGAACACTTCCTTTATGGTGATACTGTTGATGACTGTAGACTAATTCTTGCATAGAAGAGTTGATAGCATATACACACACACACACTAAGAGGTTCTTTCAGATTCCATCTACCAAATTCACTCACAAGACTTTGGTTGACTTGGAGTTATGGTAGAAAACATTGCCCAAAGTGCCACTTGAAAATAACTGGAAGGGTTTGGTTAATTAACTAACATGTTTTCATCTACTCATCATATGTGAACTTAAAAGATTTCTACATAAAATTATGATGGAAGCCTTTAGATTTGAATAAGAACACTTAATAATAGTGGTTTTGTAACATTTTTAACATAAAACTAGAGGTGGTCTAAAGTAGGTTGCCATCGAGAGGGTTAAAGTAACCTACTTGACCTTTTCATAGAATATATCTATATCTATCTATAATGTTATTCCACTCCTTCTAACCTGTTTCAAGATAATGTTTTTTTTTTTAACAGTCCTTGTATTCTTCATCACTGTATCAACGTCGCACAACCTTTTTACTGCGTTAGTATTTATTCTACAGCCTATAAAGTTAGACAGTTAAAAAATATGTAGTAATGTCAAATTCATTTATATCTTGCTACATACATCCTTCAGCAAATATTTTAAATTAATGGTACAACAGCATCTT
Organism: Octopus sinensis; assembly: GCF_006345805.1. Classification (NCBI taxonomy): domain Eukaryota; kingdom Metazoa; phylum Mollusca; class Cephalopoda; order Octopoda; family Octopodidae; genus Octopus; species Octopus sinensis. The sequence continues at coordinate 46,086,570 of NC_042998.1, read as the reverse complement.
CCTTTCTATACACTTGGTTCAGCATTCGTTTCAAAATTGTAAAAATAAATTAATTTTGTATGAAAAATTGAATTATGCCTTCTGAATTTTCTTCGACTGTCACTTTCTTCACTGTGATATTAAATTGTGAATCTTATAACATTTAGTTCATGTTCCAAATAAATGTTGACTTTTTGTACTTTGTTACATTGGTGTTGTATAGTAACTTTTGCTAAATTGATAACTTTCCATTTTTTTATAGCATAACTATGCTACAGAAAGTATGTTTTGCACCTGTATTGACTACATTTCATTTTGCTTGAACTTCATATGTGTACATTTTACTGTTTTCAATATTATCAATTCCATGAGTGTGTTTCTGTGTTCCTTATGTCTATAGTAAACTATAGTAAAGAACATTTTACACTGTTTTAATGAACCTACATCTAATGAAGTAGCTATCCTTATTGTCGGTGATCTCCATGAAAATCATGATATTCTTATTCGTGTTCAAGAAAACAACCTTAAACGTGTTTCACAGACTCACTCCTCTTATCATGCTTTCCAGTATACTTTTATTCTGTGGAATGGACAAGATGGGTATCATTTCAAAATTCCACGGATTGAACCTGCAACAGTTATTTCAAATACACTTTTCTACAATGACCAGGTTTCATTAGAAAATGAAAATAGTTTCCCACTTTCAACTTGAATTGAAATTACAAAATGTTGCATTACATGAGTGACGACGTGTGAATAATGAAAGTAATGTTTCTGCCCATATGAAAGGAGCAAACAATACAATGTGCCAGTAGGTCATAACACCCAAGCAACGCCGGGATGCATTGGTAGTGTGTGTGCGTGTGTGTGTGTATATGTATGTATATGTATATATGTATATACATGTGTGCGTGTATATATATGTATGAGTATATATGTTTGTGTAGGTATGTGTATATATGTGTGTGCGTATATGTATATATATATGTGCTTATATATATATATGTATATATATATGTGTGTATTTATATATATGTGTGTGTATGTATTTATGTGTGTGTGTGTGTGTGTGTGTGTGTGTGTATTTATATGTGTGTGTGTATATGTATGTATGTATGTATATGTATATATCGACAAACTTACCAGACAATCTTAAGAACCTCACATATCTCTTCCACTCTGCGAAGACATTTACTAAATATACTTTCTGGCACTCTCCAAGCTAGCAGGATTTGGCATCTGAGGTTTTATCCTCTAAATGTATTTCCCTGACATTGTAAACACATGATAAAAATACAGAACACATGATAAAAATACAGATAAACTATTTCTATCAACACATCATTTAACAAACCTTTTATGGGTTACGGGTTTTTATACATCCATGGTCAGAGTGTTTTGGGTTTTTTTTTTTAATTTTGTCAAATTGGTGAAACAATTATTAAAATTTTTTTTTCGTTTCATATAGTTAGATGCATTCCTATTGTTAATAAGTCAGACACAGGCATACTTGCATGGTTAAGAAGTTTAATTCCTAACCTCATTAGTTAGGAAGTAACTAATGAGACATTACATAGTCTCAGGTTCAGTTTCACAATATTGATTATTGGGCAAGGGTCTTGTACTAAAGCCCTTGAAAGAAGCCTATTGTGTGTGTATGCGTGTGTGTGTGTGTGTGTGTGTGTGCATACATGCATGTGTGTGTCTTTTTGTCTGAGCTGGCAGAAACGTTAGCACGCCAGGCGAAATGCCTAGCGGTATTTCGTCTGTCCTTAAGTTCAAATTCCGCCAAGGTCAACTTTGCCTTTCATTCTTTTGGGGTTGATAAATTAAGTACCAGTTACGCACTGGGGTCGATATAATCAACTTAATCTGTTTGTCTGTCCTTGTTTGTCCCCTCTGTGTTTAGCCCCTTGTGGGTAGTAAAGAAATATATACATTACATGGCTTTTGCAAAGGAATATTGATTTCTAATATTCTGTGAAAACATGTCTAGTCATGGGGAAATGTTAGCTGCCTTGGAAATAGAAAAGGATTAGCAACAGGAAGGTCATCTGGCTGTAGAGAACTTATCTCAATATATTCTTCTGTCCAATTCATGCAAGCTTGGAAAAGTGAATGTTAAAATGATGATGACGATGAATAAAATTTATTGCTCAACCATACTGAGATAACGAGTACTATCTGACTATGTGTCTTGCTCAGTAGTACAAAAGAATAAACAGTGGTGAGGTCAGTACTTATGAATACGTACATAGTCTGTAATTTAACATCTTAACTAGAAACCATTGCATCTCGCACTTGGCCATTCCATAGAATCAAATGCATTAATACCAATGTGAGGATATATTGCTAACAATGAAACAGAAAATGG
>NC_042998.1:45884217-46079217 GCF_006345805.1 Octopus sinensis | reverse complement strand
TGTGATTAGATGTATGAATGCGTGTACGTAGATGTGTATCCGTATGTGTGTTTGAACAGGCGTGTGGGATGTAGGTAGGTGTGTGTGTGGGGGGGTGTATATCCGAAAGAAAAAAAAAAAAAACCTAGGAGGAGGGGGCTGTGTTAAGTCCGTGTGGGGTAGTGGTTTGTAGGGTGAAGATGTAGCGTTGCTCCAAGTGGAGCCTAGAAAGAGGACGGCCATTGTGGGGGGCGAGACCAAACACTGAGATGTCATCTAGGGAATGGCTGGCCGAGCGGAAGTGGCGTGCGATAGGAGAAAGGGAGTGTAGGCGAACGTCCCTCAAATGTTCTGTGAATCGATCGGACAACCGGCGTCCCGTCTGTCCTACATACAGCATCCCGCATAGGTTGCATTTAATGCAGTAAATGAGGCCAGACGAGGTGCACGTAAAAGAGTGCCTAATACGTACAGTGCGCCGGTTGAAGCCGGTGACAGCAGTGGTGTTGGTGATGAAGGGGCAAGTGTTGCAACGGGATCTAGAGCAAGGGAATGATCCGTGTGGGGCTGAGGGGGAAGGAGAGAGGGTACTGTGGACCAGGAGGTCCCGTAGATTATGGGCTCGTTTGAAGGAGGACAGGGGTGGGTTAGGGAAAATGGGGCGGGTTGTGGGATCAAGCTGGAGGCGACGGAAGGCACGTAGTATCTTGCGACGAAGGGGTAGGGTAGAGGGGTGGAAAAGGAGGGGGAAGGGGGTGCGGTTGGGGGGGGGGGAAGGAGACAGGGCGGTGGTGCGGTCGATGCGTCGGGCGCGGGTGAGAGCATTAGAGATGAGTATGGGTGGGTAACCTCGGAGTCTGAACAGGCGGGCCAGGTATTGAGATTGGGTCTCGAAATCCTGGTCGCGGCTGCACAAACGTCGGAGGCGGAGGAACTGGGAGTAGGGGATGGCTCGTTTGGTGTGGAAGGGGTGGGAGGAGGAGAAGTTGAGATAGAGGTGGGAATCCGTAGGTTTAAAGAAGGCGGAGGTGGTGAGAGAGTTGGAGGGGTGGTCGATACGGAGAGAGATGTCAAGGAAGTTGACAGAGGTATTGGAGATGGTGGAGATGAATTGAAGAGACGGGTGAAAGTTGGAAAGGAAAGAGATGAATTGGCAGAGGAGTTCGCGGGAAAGGGAGGTGGCACCTATGCAGTCGTCTATATAGCAACCGTATAGTTCGGGGGTCGGCCCGGAGAACTGGGAGAATACTTGGGCCTCAATGTAGCCAAGAAAGAGATTGGCGAAATTGGGGCCCATCCTAGTTCCCATCGCAACCCCGGACACCTGTTGGTACGTTTCCCCGGCGAACGTGAAGCAGTTGAGGGTGAGGACGAGCTCAGCCAAGCGGAGGAGGGTGGGGGTGCTAGGGGTGGGGTCGGGACGACGGTCGACGAAGTGTTGGAGGGCTAGGAGACCGTCATTGTGGGGAATCACAGTGTACAGGGATTTTACATCTAATGTGAAGAGGAGGTGTGAGGGGCTGGAAGGGAAGGAAAAGGAATTGAAGAGACGGAGGGCGTGGTTGGTGTCGTGTATATGGGAGGGCTGCGACTAGGGGGGACAGGATGCGGTCGAGGTATAGGGAAATGAGTTCAGTGGAGCAATTACAGGCCATATATCACAGCTTGTATACATGTTTGTGTGTCTGTGTGTGTCTCCCGACCATCGCTTGACAACCAATGCTGGTGTGTTTATGTCCCCATAACTCAGCGGGTCGGCAAAAGAGACTGATTTAATAAGTACTAGACTTACAACGAATAAGCCCTGGGGTCGATTTGCTTGACTAAAAGGCAGTGCTCCAGCACGGCCACAGTCAAATGACTGAAACAAGTAAAAGAGTAAAGAGAGCATTGAAGTAACCATTTCGAAAATTGCTTTCGATAAACAGGATGTATGCTTGAAATAGCAGTCAGGTGACCCCCCCCCCAGCAAATTCTCTACAGTCAGCAGAGAGAGGGGAACTGAACAAGAAGGGGACAGCTGAATCACTTTAAGAATGTCATAAAAGCAATACAAGAAAAAGAAAATTAACATTGAAGTTAATAACCAGGAGGATTCTGCTCCTGACATGACAACCTCCAAGCTCATTCATTCATCAAGAAATGGACCGGTTTGAATGATTACACAGAGAAGTTTGCTAAGCTGAACCCAACTGCCAAAAACCATTCTCCACTCTACAATGAGTTACTCTCACTGTTACAAAAACTGTGCCTAAGATAAAATTAATTAATTACCTATTCAGGCTTGCTAATAGCCTCTGATCTGGGAGACCACCATCTTTCATTTCAAAGAATTGTTTTTTTTTTGGGGGGGGGGGGCTAACCAATGCCTTATGAGTAAATTTGGTATGGGGAAACTCTATGAAGCCCATCTTGTATGTGTGTAAGAGTGTGCATGTGTGTGAGAGTGTGCATGTGTGTGAGAGTGTGTATGTGTGTGCACATATGATTTCATGAATATTTACTGTTTGGGCTTTGCTACAAACAATGAATTCTGTTGTCAATTTCCAGTTAACAAATCAGTCACAAGTTTTGTGCTTTCACAAATGGGTGGAATACAAAAAAAAGTCCCTTACTTGAAAAACAGGCAATGGTTTGCGACAGGAAAAGTATCCTGCTGTAAAGCAACGTCTCAATAATATGTATTCATGCGACCCATGCTAGTATGGAAAAACAGATAAAATAATCAAAAGACATACACACACACACACATATATACATACATATATGCAAACATAAACACACACACGTGTATATATACATACAAATATGTTTACACACACATACAAACACACACACACATACGTACATACATACATACATACATACATAAAAGGGTACTCCTTCAGGTAACACATAAAAGGTACCCATGGTGGTGACATACGGTGACATAAAAAGACACCTGTACCAGTGACATGTAAGACACCCAGTATACTCTGTAAAGTGGTTGGCATTAGGAAGGGCATCCAGCTGTAGAAATCAAGCAAAAACAGACAACTGCAGCCTGATACAGCTTTCCAGCTTACCAGCTCTGATCAAAGCATTCAAAAAAGCCAGCATAGAAAACGAGTGTTAAATAATGATGATGATGATGATAATATATATATATATATATATATATATTATATATATATATATATATATATATATATATAATATATATATATATATATATATATATTATATATATATATATATATATATATATATATAAATTGATCAAAATAAAAACATGATGCGAAGGATTCAGCGGTACATATGTTTCGGGCCTTTATTAGACAGATTTATAACAATGCATAATGTATGTCTGTGGCCTTCTTCAGCCGCGCACAACAGCTTCCACAAGGACATGTGTTACATCAAAAATTCTTGGTTGGGGATGCAAATCCTCCCATTCGCGTACGACATAATGCGGCAGCAGCATAGAATTGAAGCGTCCATCTCTTTCTTCTCTCAATGTAGGATGAGGAAAATTGGATGTTGAAGTAATGTAAATAAATAAATACATGTATATACGTTAAGATGGAGGCGCGAGAATTCAGGACGAGGGATAAAAAATGTATAAAAAGTGTAAGTATAGAAAAATATAAAAATGTAGAGCATAAAGATATAAAGAGATATAAGGAGATGTAAAGGGGGTATAAAGAATATAAAGAAATATAAAGAAATATAATAAATGTAAAGCATAAGGTTATAAAGTAAAAATAGAAATAGAAATAAAAGTAAAAAACATGATAAAAATGTAACAAAATAAAGAAATATAAAGATAAGGGATGTATAGAGGTTACGGACCAAGCATGGTGGTCAGGAGATTGATAAAATTAGTTTGTAGAATTGTCAGTAAATCAACAGTTTCGTCTGGGGACCTAATGCGTTGTAAATCAGAGCTGTTGAGCGTTTAATCTGGTTCCTTGAATTATTTGGACTTCTAGTACATACATACCAACATGGATACATACACCCATATACACGCGTACATATACGCCTCCAAGCCTATAAGCATACACACGCACTCGCGTGTAAACATGTATATAAACACACACACACCCACACGCACGTGCGTACACACACATACATACAACAGAATATCCGCATGTATACACGGACACTATACGTGTACACACTCACATGTACATACGCGCGCCCATCCCCACATACACACACGCATATGCCCACGCTTCCAGGTCTAGGTATAAGATATTAAAGGATGTATATAGGAGCGTATGTAAGGGATCGCGTCCATATGTGCACGCACACACGGCTGTGTGTACGTATGCGCGTGCACATATACACCTACACACACACACAGAGACATATGGGTATAGCTATAAGATATCAAAATATGCATGTACATATGTGCGCGCGCATATGTATGTATGCGTATACACACGTACACGGACGCTCGTATAGTCAAAAGTGGATCCATAGGTAAGTAAATAAACATATATAGAGATGTAAAGCGATAAGTTAGGGGTAAGAATGAGGGTAAGGGTAAAAATTAGAAATAAAAGTAAGAAATACAGTATAAAATAAGAAATACAATGTAATAGTTAGAAATGAAATATAAAAATTATAAGAGTTAAGGTAAGGGATGAAAATGAAAATGAGAATAATGGAAGTAGAATAAAAGTAAAAATAAAAATAAAGTAAAATAAGATAAAAATATAATTTAACATGAGATGAAGGTGTTGAAAGTTAGAAGTGTGTGTTAAAGTGCCCACGTAGGGGCGGGCGGGGGGGACTGAAAATGGAAGGGTGGGAAGTGGAGTTTGGCGGTGTGCGTTCAACATCCGAGTTAGAAATGTGAAAGGGTATAGATATAGGGAAGTAAAGAGACTATATAGGAAGGACATGGGTGTAGGAGAAGAAATATTTAGGGAAAAGAAGTCATGTATGGGAGACAAAATTTGTATATATAGGAGGAAAATGCAGGGAAACATATATGCACATACACACACCCACACACACACACACGCACATATATATATATATATATGTACATATACGTACACATATGTGCACATACATATACATACACACACACATACGCATATACACGCACATATAGGAAAGCGGGATGTGCTGGAGCCGACAGGTTGCACCGGGTGGGAGGAAATTGCATGGGGGAGTTGGTATAAAACCTAAGCTTTGTAGTATTGAAAGTATTAATAAGTTTGTGTATACAGGATGGTTTGAACTCTGACCTTTTATATTCTACACACTCTTTATTTTCTCTCCTTGTTTGTTTCTGTGTTCATTTCTGTGGAACAGCGTAGGCTCAACACATTAAAGACTTTTTCACTTCCTGATCGTTATACTAATATATCTGTTTGTTGTCTACACCACCTGTCTTCGTCTTTTGTTTTTTTGTAAATTCTCCCCCTGTGTGCGCGTGTACATGTGTGTGTGTACAACAAAAACATCAGCATTTGCTATATTCAGGTCAAAAGTTTACGATATTGCTACTTCTAATACCAAATAGGCTTGCAGTTTCTTCTATGAGCCAATTGGCATAAATCAGTTTCCAAGTGCTGAAAGAAGGAAAAAAGTGATATAGTCACAACTGGAACATTTTTGATAAGTCTGTTTGGTATGGATAACCCAGAATTAAATGACAACACTACACTTCAAAGAATCAATAAGGAATTTTGTATGCAGCCACTCCCTGCTACAAATATTAGCCAAATCCCTGTCAAGAGGAAGAGTTCTTTGAATAATGTAGCCCTAGACAAACTATGTCTTAATAAAAATAGTAAAAATTTCATTCATCTTTACATTCTGAGTTCAAATTCTACTGAAGTCAGCTTTGTCTTTCAGCTGTTTGGGATTGATGAAATAAGTACCAGTTGAACACTGGGGTTGATGCAATTGACTAGCCCCTTCCCTCAAAATTTTTGGGTCTTGTGCCTAGAGAAGAAAGGGTTATCATCATCATCATCATTATTATTACTATTATTATTATTATGAAGGTGGCAAGCTGGCAGAATCATTAGCACGCCAGGCAAAATGCTTAGCAGCATTTTACCTATTTTTATGTTCTGAGTTCAAATTCTGCCAAGGTCAACTTTGCCTTTCAACCTTTTGGAGTCGATTAAATAAGTACCAGCTACACACTGAGGTCGATGTAATCAACTTACCCCTCCCGCAAAAAAATTTTCAGGTCTTATGCCTATAATAGAAAGGATTATCATCATCATTATTATTATTAAGGTAGCAAGCTGGACAAAATTCTTAGCAGTTTTTCGCTTGTCCCTACATTCTGAGTTCAAACTCCACTGAGGTCGACTTTGCCTTTCATTCTTTCGGAGTCAATAAAATAAGTACCAGCTGAACACTGGGGTCGATATAATTGACTCATCCCCACCTCTCCCAAGCTGTCCTTGTGGCAAAAATTTGAAATTATTATTATTATTATTATTATTATTACTATAACATAACACAAAAATCATTTCCTGATTCAAATAAACATAAAACATCTGACCATAACAAAACAGTTTCATTGCAACATAGATAGTGACACTAAACTTAAACTATGTTAGCCAACCTATTATAACAAATCACAAAGAAACTGAGACTCTAATATACTAAATTCAAATTGCATGTCATTATTGTGACCTTTGTTTATATAGTTGTTTCTGTTCATAGCCGGAGGAATGAATTATCGCATCATTTGTTAGTTTTTATCCTTCATCATCATTATTTAACAACCATTTTCCATGTTGGCATGGGTTGGATGGTCTGACCGACAGCAGCTGGTCAGCTGTCTGTTTCAGTATGATTTCTATGGCTAGATGCCCTTCCTAACACCAACCACTTTACAGAGTGTACCGGATGCTTTTATACAGCACTAGCTTCAGTGTTTTTTTTTTCATGGCACTAGCACACGTTTTTTACATGGCACTAGCACCAATTAGTCCACAAGATTAGGTATGCTCAGCTGAAGAGGAATGCAGACAACATGTCTGTATGCAAGGATGACCACATATTTACTTAGCTCGAGATGTCTTGTCAAGCACAGCAAACTGCCAGAAGTTTTGGTCTCCTGTCATCCCCTCTGCGAGGTCCAACATCTGAAAATCCTCTCACCACTGCATTCAACATCTTCCTAAGTCTACCCCTCCCACATTATGTTCCCTCAACAGTTAGAGCTTCACACTTCTTGATGAAACTGACTTCAGTCATATGCATTACATGACCATATCAATGCAGTCTTCTTTCTCTCTTGCACACTATGTCTGATGCCCCATATACCCAGTTTTTCTCTCAAATCACTTACACTCTTTTGGGATCTTTTCGGTTTGAACGGCAGTTTTTCTAGCGGTGTCATACGAAATTGTCACCCATAATTATGACCCTAGTATCGATTTATTGCATTTCAATCTGTTTTAGGGTTAGGGTTAGGGGTGGGGGGAAGGGTATCTTTTTTTCTTCAGAAATGTAAATAAACCCAATCTGTTTCTTAAACGAGAGACATATTCATACGGCACAGAATGTTTTCAACTCAATAGACGTCATTGATTGATTGAAATTACAGAAATTGAAGAAAAAAACAACAAATATCTTACAAACTATAGAATTTTCTCAATAAAGCCAAGAGAAAAAAATGTTTTATAAACACATTCTACCAGTATACGAAGTTTAAAGGTGTTTAGTTACGTGGAAATTATTTTTAAAAACTGCTGTTCAAACCGAAAAGATCCCTCTTTTGTATATGTACACTGACGTTACCCATCCAGCAGAGCATACTGGTTTCATTTCTTTCAAAACTTCACATGTCCTCAACAGTCACAGCATTAAAACTGAAGAAAGAAATACAGATATCTAATCGTGTCTAAACCAGTGTTTCCAAGCCTGATTTCTATATTTGTCCTCCATGTATAATAAGACAGAAGCAGTCTTATACACAACATAATTTATTGCATATTATTAACTGCCTTATATTAATTTAACCTTATCCTTGTTACAATAAAGCAGCAAATTTGAAGAGTCATTTGAGCATCAGAAAAAATACCTTGCAGTATTTGTTCTTATATCTAAGTTCAAATTTTGGCTAAGGTCAATTTTGCCTTTCCTCTCCTGGGCATCAATAAAGTACCAGTCTAACAGTTGTCAAGATGCTTTACAGTAGATGTTCTGGCTCTTAGCATTCTGATGGCATTGTCTTGATAACACAGGTATTAAACTGAACCAACCCTTGACTCTCCCTTGGCTAGCATTGGTGGAGTTGTGAGGGTAGATTAGCAGACATAGGCATGAAAATATTGGTCAGGTCTTCACCTTGGAAAGAAACTTCCCAAGTTTAAAGAAAATATTCAATTTTAGGAGTGAATTAAAATCTGTGTGTTGCATTTTTCTACTAATCACTCTCGAAGATATTAATAAAATAAGTACCAGTTGTATACAAAGATCAATTTAAGTAAATATAGTATATTTACTCAATTATAAGTCACACTATTTTATAATTGATTTTAACTGAAAAAAAACTGGGATGCAACTTATATACAGGACAAAACAAAAACTATAACCCTTTAGTATTTAAACCAGCCATATCCAGACCAAGTATGCTACCTGTTTTATGTTCAAACCAGCCAGATCTAGCCTCTTGTACCTACCCTACAATGTCATTCTAAAGGTAAACAATCACATCATCGAAGCTATGAGATAATGCATGATTCATTCAAAACAATGTGAGTAAATAAGTATTACATTTGACAAAGGGATCTGAATGCTACAGGGATAAAGGGAAAATATTTTATACCAAGATTTAACACATTAGAGGTGTAGCTTATACACAAACGAATACAGTACCTCTCCTTTCAAAAATATAAATGGCAGTTATTTTAAAGCTTGTTTAAGAATAACAAGGGAACATTTACTAATTCAATAGTCAGAGTAGAGTCAAATTTATCATTAAGGTGGTGTTGACAGGGGTTTCTAGTTTTGCTTAACAGCTTACTTCAAACAGTTGTTGAATAAACCATTAGGCAAACTAGAAGACCCAGTTAACACAAAACTGATAATGTATTGATTTTGTCTACCACTCGCTCAATGTTTGATAAGAAATGTTGATTCTACCAGAAGAAATAACAGCCAAATCTCCTTCACTTCACACTACAAAGTCCTTTTTTTAAAAAAAATACTAAAAAGGACATTGTATAATGTAACCCTTGATTTGCTACATCTGGAAAAAGATGATGACCATAGCTGAAATGCTTTGGGTCATAGGTTTCTGTAATCTTGATTGGGGATGATCAGGAGTTAAACAGAAGCTACAATAACTACAGTAAAATCTCTGTGATAACTTTATCAAGGAAAAAACAGAAGCTTTGTGTGAATACTATCAGAATGACACAGAGAAAAATAGTTTGTCGACAAATAAAGAAATTTTCTGTATGTCAAATATTTTCTGTGTTGCTTTCAGAGAAACATTCCCATAAAGAGAATATTGTTAAAAACATTAAAAGAAAATAAATGAATGAGAAATACAGGTCATGCAAAACACATAATGAGCGATGAACGAAAGAGCTTTCTATAATAAGATGTACTGGTGAAATATAATATGGAAAACATATGTTACTTGTCTAGAGAATGAATGTTTACAAAAAGAGCAGAAGAGAAAAATAAACTTGTTACAAATGTTCTCCAAAGACAGCTAATCAAACTTTCACTACAAAGTTTACAGAGTTAAAAATTTCATATTGTCAAAAGTAATATAAAATAACTACTGAAAAAAAATCAATAAAGTAACCAGTGAAAAGAAAGAGACAGACAGACAGAGAAAGTAAAATATATTTTAATACAGAAAAGTAGATACGTGTTCTAATTTGTAGACCAGTTTTGTACCAGGGTATATAATTTCAAGATAGCCGTAGATTATATGACTTTTGGATAAATAAATTCTCATCTAAATTACACAAAAATGAAAATAACACTGATATCTCAATTTAACAGATATTATATACATATTAAAATTACATAAAATATATTGAAATACTAAAGAGTAAATTTATTCAATAAAATCGTTATTGGCTTCAACCACAGCCTCCAGACAATTTCACAATCTTCTGCAATCCTTCTGGATGGTCTTCCTTTTTAAGTTGGTGAATGCTGCCATAATTCTTGCCTTCAGTTCATCTTTACCAGGAGTTTTGTTCGTCTCTCACTCAACTGCACCCCACACATAATAATCAAGTGGAGTTGCAGCCTGGAGAGTTAGGTGACCAGATGTTAGGAATGATGTGGTCGCAGAAATTGTCTGACAGACATGATTGGGTTCTCCTGTTTGTGTGGCATAGTGCCGAGTCCTGTTGCCAGACATAGAGTCTTTCAGCAACCACCTTCTTGACCAGGGCAGCACTACCTCCTCCAGGCACTTGATGTAGGCCTCCGTGTTGAGACTGAGGCCATGTGGGAAGATGAATGGAGGCATAACATTGCCATCACTAGTGATCACTCCAAACAACATGATATTGACTGGATGTTTGATTTTTTATCAGTCTCAGTACATGTTTTGGGGACATGGCAAGCCAACGGTTGTTCTGTGTTTTCACATCTAATCCTGGCAGAAATTTTTCTCGTCTGAGAAAAACCAAAGCATGTTCGGTTGGAAGGGATGCTTGAGTTTGTTCAAAAGCTTCGTAATGTGGTCTTTCCTCTCATCCTTGATGGCGTGGGATAAAAATTGGCCCTTTCTCATCTTGTATGAGGAATACCAAATATTTTCATGTACTCAGACACACCCATGTCTTTGGAGATGGACCTGATTGACTTAGAGGGATCATTGTCAATTGTGGTCTGGATCTCATCAACAAATTCAGGAGTTCTTTTCTTATCAGAATGATCAGAGTGAGTTTTCCAAATTACCGTACCTTCACAAACACCATTAGATTCATTCACTGCAATGTCCTCAGTTTGACACCCAAACACTCTGAAATGTTTGTATTGAAGTTTCCAGCATGAATGCCATGCAGTACAGCATGTCGTTTCCAAATTTCTGGCAGAGTGAATTGCGTCATGGTGCTGTTTTTCTCATAGATAGTGCCCAACTGACCCTACTATACTGTGTAGTTGACAAAATCAAAAACAAACAATGCACATGCAGGAAATTAAAAATATAAAATGGCAACAATTTATCCATTATACCCTATGTATGTATATATATATAAAACAAAAGGATTCTTCTTTATGCATAAGGTCAAAATCAGTCAGAGAACCTTTCTATCTTTCTGTATTTGAAAACCACATTGAATTGAGAGTAATCTAATAAGGTCACATTAAATAATTTTATTATATATGTATGAAAATGTAATTAAGTTTATTGTAAAAAAAATGTAATTATAAATATTTACATAAGAAATAAAAAATGTAAACTGATTTATTTTTATAACTTTGTATACTTATAATTAACAATCAAGAAATTTTTTTGTAGAAAATCTTGACTTTTACCAAAAGATGGTATACCAGGTTTTAAAAGCAGCAGTTTTGGCTCATAATTTACAAGAGATTTAATTGGATCAAGTGGGTGAAAGCTGATTGAAGGTAGTATTGTTAATATGTAGATAAAAGAATTTTTTTTCAGCAAGAATATATTGGAATGAAGAAAGTTCTAGGGAGTGTCAGTTTTGGGAATGAAGGATGGCATTTAATGTTAAGTACTTTGGTTTTACAGAAAGAAACCAAGTGTGAGAAATTTGAAAGAGAGAAGCAGCTAGAACAAGTATATTTGAAGACAGACAAAATGCAGTCAAGTCAGCAAGCTCTGATGAACAAAGTCTATGAGACCAACATTTGAAGAGGTACAGGAAGTACACAGTATAATGATCACAAAAATAGCTTTCTACTGCTTCTACTGCTGCTGTTGCTGTTGCTGTTGCTGCTGCTGCTGCTGATGATGATGATGTTTAATCCCAGCTCAACCCAATTAGGCAAACTTTAGATCAAAATAATTCTAGCTATGACTAGCCTGTTTTGTTGCACATCACCGTCTATGTGTTACCATTTAAAATAATAGGGAGTAATTTGAGAGAGATTTGACTGTTATTCTTAGTAGGTTGAGTAACTATGTAGAGGTGTTGAGGTTCTCTCATGGAATCCAAAGTGTCAGGGTTTAAAGGAGGACAGCATCCAATAAGAGAGGAGTTCTCCTCAGTGGAGCATATTTATAAGTTTTGGAAATGGTCAACAGATGTTTAAGAGTGTAATAGTTCTCACTTCTAAAATAGACTATGCACATATACATACATGCATGCATGCATACAAGCACACATATAATTGAATGTTTTATCTTTTATTTAAATTACAAAAACACAGCTATGTGAATACCATTATAATCAGATTGATTGAAATTCATTCAACCAATTTCAGTTTTGTGAAAGTTGAATAAAAGAGCATGTATATTGGAATTCAATAGTAGAGATCACTTACAGAAATTAACCTCTACAGAATTAACTTCAATATCAATTAAATCTTGGTATTCTCCACGCAATTCTTTACATAACAAATTGATTATTTCTTACAAGTTGTTAACAAGAGTGAATAGTTTTCATTTTTTTTTTGTATCCATTTATGCAATTAGAAAAGGAATTCCTGACATCATTTTAATAGCTATTACTGTTGTTGTTATTGTTTTATTTTTGTTCAAGGGATTTTTGGTAAAATTATTATTCAGTCTAAGAAGGAGGGAAGCATCCATGATTATGACAAGCCCCTTTTTCACACCAGTGAAATTAATGTCATTAATGTTTAATGTCAACAACTGTAAGTTGATGCTTGTTGGGAAAACACAACAAGGAAGCCTCCACAATTTGCTAGAAATAGCAACCAATTCACATATTACATCCAATCATCTTAAAAAAAGAAAGAGTGAGTTTCAAAAACTAAGAAATAGTGGTCATGGCTAAAATGCTTTTAATGTGGACCTGCTCAACAGGAGCTCACCTGCAAATGAATAACAATATGAACAGGGAGTTGTTGCAGAGAATAGTAATTTAGCAGGAGGAAAGGTAAAGTTAAGTACTAATGTGCATGGTTTGTGGAGTAAGAAACACTTGGGAGGCAACTGAACTTGAAAGGAGACAAAACACAGTTCATTATTTCAGAGAATTATGCACCCTTATAGAAGAAAAAGTGCTATTTGCGTAATGTACAGTAAGATTCACAATGATGATTTGCATTTGATCCTGCTGGTATGTATTAAGAATATATATTCAAATCATCATTTTACATCTCAATTTAAATAATGCCAATTACAATTTTTATAGACTGACAAATATAAGCACTGATCAGCAAACAGTTTTCTTTGTTGAAATTATATATATATATGTATATATATATGTATATATATATGTATATATATATATATATATATATACATATATATATATATATATATATACATATATATTATATATATAATATATATATATATATATATATATATATATACATCATCATCATCATCATCGTTTAACGTCCGTTCTCCATGCTAGCATGGGTTGGACGGTTCGACCGGGGTTCTGGGAAGCCAGAAGGCTGCACCAGGCTCCAGTCTAATCTGGCAATGTTTCTACAGCTGGATGCCCTTCCTAACGCCAACCACTCCGTGAGTGTAGTGGGTGCTTTTTACGTGCCACCTGCACAGGTGCCAGGCGAGGCTGGCAACGGCCACGGTCAGATTGGTGTATTTTATGTGCCACCGGCACGGAAGCCAGTTGGTATACACACACACATACTGTGATTGTTGTAGCTTAGTATTATTGAAAGTGATTGCACTTTGAGAGTGTTAACTGGAGAAGATAAAGTGAAGTTATCACTTTGGTTGTGATCCAGTAACAAGACTTTCTTTTCCCCACTCTCACACAAACGACAAGGGTCAAAACCTCAGATATGGCAACTGAATTTATCAAATTTTTCTAGAAATCTCACATAAACTAATTGTTTTCTCAAATTTTGGTTTTTACACTGTCTTTCAAATATTTGCTAAAAATAGGAATAATAAGTTTGGTAAATTTACTCTATTTCACTCTAACCCAAATTGCTAAACTTTTACAAGATCCACTCCCAATACTAACTATATATTATACAAAGCAGTTTTTATCAACCACTTCCACCAAGATACATATATTTAGGCAATGTACTTCATTATTTTAGCTACAGCTGTAACTCTTGCATATTTGTTGAAAATTTCACTTTTTGTGTACACAGTGTTTGCACTCTGCATCCAAAACAAAGATCCTTCTCGGATGCTATAGCACTTTGGAAGTTCCTGCTACTAATCAATCTTGACTATGTCCACTATAAAGACTTTTACTAAGACACATTATTCCTTATTTCAAAACATTTATAGATATCCAACAAAATATACAAAGAATTAGTTTGAAATAATTTTTAAATGTCTGAAATGTTCATTTATGAAACAGAAATGCTTCAATTTATTCCACTTCACAAATTCACCATACTTCAATTTCGATTATAAAACTAAAATTATATTCTCTTGAAATTTAATTATTCCTTATTGTTACAATGCACTCTCCTTCTTTATATATTAGTAGACACATGTCTAGTTACTATCTAATAAAAATGACTTCTTTCACAAGATTATACCATTAGGAAATTATCGTAATGACAAAGATAAAACCGATGGTTAATATTGTATAGTGAGTGGAAGGATGGTGTGGCAAAAGCATGTGACATTTATGTATGTGTATTTACATTCTGAGTTCAAGTACTGACAGAGTTGTATTTACCTTTCAAGGGTCAATAAAATAAGTGCCAGTAGTAGATGAGGGTTAGTTCTAATGACATTATTTCTTTCCTAACAAAGTTAGAAATCAATTATTTAACCAAGAGTTTCAATAATATGTGAAGCCACATAAACAAAAATGTCTGGCCATAAATATGATTGGTAATGAGTAGATCAATCAGTTGGTTAGTAGATCACAGAGATGGACTGAAATTACTATTGAGATGTAAAAAAATTAGTTGACACCTTAAGTAAGCAGCAAATGTTCACGTAGTACCGTGACTAGCCATGTTGAAGAACATAGTATGAAAAAAAAGTTAAAAAAACATACATTTACACAAGCGGCAATTTTACAAAAAAAAACAAAAAAGGAAGAAAGAGGGAGAGAACGCAAGATAAAAGAATTATATTAAAGTAGGTTGTTTTGAAATGTTTAAAATTGGTGTAAAAAAGCTTATTTTATGCATGTAACTAATTCTAATAATGTATATAAATAGATTCGTTCATGTTGCTATTTCAGACCTTCATGTTAAAGACTCACCTACATATATTACAAATATAACTTCCTTTGTTGTGCTTGTTTGGTAAATGATTTTATGTAAGGTCATGTGTTGAAACTAAATCAAATACATTTCGGTAAAGTCATTCGCATTAGTCCTTAAAATACACATACATTGCTGTTTCACTTTCATTTCATTTATTTTTTTTTTTTTTACAATAGTATCAATGACTTTCATAGAACAATTTATATTCTGTCACTTGACAGTATCTATTAGAAATCACTTGGTATATAAACTGAGACATTTCTTATTACTACTGAGATTTACCTTCCTGTTTCTTTTTTTCTCTTCTCTCCATTTTTCTCATATATACACGCATTCTCTCATTCTAACAATCTCTTTTACAACAATGTCCATTAGCTTATCATAATTGCTTATTTCTTTTATTTTTACTGTTTCTTTTTGTAGTTTTGTTTTGTCTTGTGACTTTGTTGTAAAAGAAAGAAATAATGATAAAGCTGAGATGATTATAACAGTGTATGTATGTTTTAAATAGCTAATATGACTCTACCCCATTGATCAAAACTTAATAATTTTACAACACAAGCTATGGTAAAAGTGTTTTGCTCAAGCACTTCATTATTAGGATGTGCATCCACTCAATTTCTGATCATCTAACTTGAATAAAAGTGACCTTAAGAACAAACCCCATCAATGACCATTCTTAGATAAAATTTAAACTATTGTAATTCTTTGTTAGTGCTAGTATCAGTTCC
This sequence comes from Octopus sinensis, assembly GCF_006345805.1. NCBI lineage: Eukaryota > Metazoa > Mollusca > Cephalopoda > Octopoda > Octopodidae > Octopus > Octopus sinensis. Next base: position 46,063,183 of record NC_042998.1, on the reverse strand, counting down.
TTTCTATTTCCTAACTGTAAAACTGTAGTAGCACTCAAGAAATATAATTTGTTCAATAACAAGAGTTCAACTTACAGGGGATATAATTCAGTAGGTTGTCTGAACAAAGGAATTCTGTCAGATTCACTTAATAATATATTTTTTTTTAATTCCATAAAAACTGTGATGACAATATTGAAAATGATAGATAGTCACATTAGTTCCTATATTGTATCTTATTTTATGCTTCATTGCTTTGGCTTCAAATCTTACCAGAGGCCTTACCTTAGTAAATAAAATGAGAGCATACAATATATTGGAGCTTAATACCATGAACAATATCCCTTCCCTTACAAAAAGAGGTATTGAGGTATATCAAAAGAAATAATTACTTCCATTAGATGTTTACAATAAGAACATTTTGTTGTATGTGAAAGCTATTGATTTCTTCCCTTTTTGAATATACAAAAGCAAGCTTACTGTTCCGTAAGCAGATCAAATTTTCTGCAACCCATCTCTTCATTGCAGCACCACTGAAGATTTTGTTTCCATGCAGTTTAACTAAGGCAAGTCAACCTAAGAGAGACCATTTATTTCCATGCTAAACATGTAAGAAAACTTCAGCTCTGTAACTGAAACTGAGAAAGCAGATTTCAATTGTAATGCTTCAGCTGTTTGCAGCATTGAACTTGTACTGATTTACAACTAAGTAAAGTATACCATTGTTTTATTAGTTAGGCTAATGAATAAGGGCAGCAGCCATAGCTTTCCAAGATACAGATAACTGGATAACTGGGGAAAAGTTAATGAGATGTGCGCAAGTATAGCTGTATGGGTAAGAAGTTTATTTCGTAGTCCCAGGTTCAATCCCACTACATAGTACATTGGACAAGGGTTTTCTAGCAAGACTTGTGAGTGAAATTGGGTAACAAAAACTGAATGGAAGCTCATTGGAAGGACTATATTTGATTAATGGTTTCTCTTCTTTTCTCATCACCAGTTTTAATGGCCCTGTAAAGGTTAATGGGTACAATCCTTCCTCTTCTATCTAGGCCATAAAAAAGTTAATGTTTAGTCTGAATTCTTGTTAAGTGGCTGAGAGAAGATCATGAGCATGGGATGTGTGCCAAAGGTTGTAGTAAAAGGAAAGAAAGATCAGGAAAAGTGTTTAGTGCAGAAAGAAAGAGTGTAAGGAAGAAGAGAATCAGATACAACAGAAATTTAGCAGATCTCTAATGCAAGGCGAATCTGTGCATTGTACAGAATTAACAGTTGTGTTAAGAGCTGAAGTATTTTCCAGCTCTTAAAAGGAAAACCAAAGCCACTATGAAGCAATTTAAACAATCTGAAATAAGTGTAGTCACCTTGAAAGAAAAGACAAGATACAAACCAGCTCCTTTAGGTGGGGGTTGGGAGTAGACTGATGTATTATTAACTCAGCGACCTATCTCTCCTAGATTTTCTCTAATAACTGCTTATCTACACAGTAAATTTATCTTGATCATGCTTTACTTTTCAGTATCAAATGACACTGATTGTTATATTACATATCTCTTTTTTATCCATATATATATAGATATATACATATATATATATACACACACACACCACACACATATATGTATGTATACAGCGTACATACATTTCCAACATTTAGCACACACACTGCAGTGTGTAACATTCCAGTTTCCATGGTAATCATATTATAACGTGTTCTCTCTCAGTCAATGCTTTAATTGGAACAACTGACAAGAAATCAACTTTTTCTACACCAGTAATTACCATAAATTTGATAGTAATGTCACAACAGATCCATACCACCTCTGCTGTGTAATTAGAAAGTCTATTGCCATCACAATTGTCAATAGAATACTAGGCATATTATTTCTTGCATAGTTTCCAACGCTAATAATGCAATTTTATTTTCTGACATTATTGATTCATTTCAAAACTATGTGGTTTTGATTATACTTTTGGTTTTTTTTTATGGAAATAATAGCACAGCTTTGTAACAATTTGCATCACTGACTTGCTATAAATTAGCCTTTGTTTTATCTATATTCACCATGTAGACACAGAACTTGCAATAAATTAGCTTTTCTTTTCATGTATATTCTTCATGTAGAATCATAGAGAACACTAACCAATTAACCAACTAACAAATGTGAAAGTTTCTGTATAGACATTCAGCTTGCTAACATGACAGCTAGACCTCTTTTAACAAATTTGCTACTTTTTAAATACATATCATGCATTTTTGTCCTAGATTTTAAGATAGTATTCCTCAAAAATGTACAAGATTATCATATCAAAAACGTTGCTGAAAAAAAACATTTGGCATAAACTGGGCAATTTATGTCTGTTCAAATTACAACTAATCTTTGTAATAAGATCTTTTTTCACAATGGAGTAAGTACAACATATTTAGTGCAGTGGACCAGCAAGTCACACCAAATAGATCTGATCCAACACAACTCACACACATGACTAAACCAGATATGTGGAGAGATATGTCAGTGAGTTCCAAATTATGTCATAAGCAACGCTTCATTATCATTAACCCTTTTGTTATCATATTTCTATTGAAATACACTTACCTTTGTTTCAATTAACTTTTAAAATAACAAATAATTTAGTAAAATAACTTTTTTGTTCAGTTCTATATTTTAGAGATGAGGAATTATGTACATTATTTACATTCGATGGATATTTGTCCTCATCTTGTTTGTTGTTAACACAACGTTTCGGCTGATATACCCTCCAGCCTTCTTCAGGTGTCTTGGGAAAATTTCGAACCTGGGTTCTCATTCCTAAGGTATTTTTCAATGTTATTATTGGGCATATGGCATAGTGGTTAAGAGCACGGGCTACTAACCCCAAAATTCCAAGTTCGATTCCAAGCAGTGACCTGAACAATAATAATAATAACATCGAAGAATACCTTAGGAATAAGAACCCAGGTTCGAAATTTCCCCAAAACACCTGAAGAAGGCTAGAGGGTATATCAGCCAAAATGTTGTGTTAACAACAAACAAGATGAGGACAAATATCTGTTGAATGTAAATAATGAACTCTTTTGTTATTAAACCAGTGTTTGGAACAAATTAACATACAATTTTGAAAGAAGATTTAATTCAGACCCCTTTAAAACAAGAAGATTGTGTCATAGAACCAGGAACAGTCTCAAGCAGATTGTTTATTGCTTAACTCTTTTATATAAAAACTAGCAGTATCGCCCGGCGTTGCTCGGGTTTGTAAGGGAAATAACTATAAAGCATTTTTGAGAGTTATAGCAAAAAAATGCATTAAAAATGGAAAAAATATGATGGTAAATTTTTTTTTAAATCGTTGACTCATCGTAAACATTTTTAGAAAGTTACTTCCCTTATATTTAAAAAAATATGCATTAAAATGGAAAAAAAATGATGGTTAATTATTTTTTAAATCGTAGACTCATCGTAGACGCGCGCTAATACCCAGAAGGGCTCGATATGAATCACGACTATAAGATACCAGGCTTTGGTTAAACTGCACCGCAAAATGTGGGAGTAGTTAGGAATCTAAATCGGAGTAGACAGACACACAACCTTACTTTTATATATAAAGATGTATTTGATATAGATGTATAATAAAAACGGTAAAAATAAACTGTTGGAAAATGAAATGTAAAATACTGACTTTGTTCAGAGCAATCTAGAACAATAAAAGAATCCCTTAGTGGAAGTTGTAGAATTTTAAGAGTTTAAAATTCTGTTTTCAATTCACTATAAAGAATTAAGCAATGAACAATACTTTCCTTATACTTCCGTAACTTTTATACAAGATATATGTTAACCACATGATATCATTTCATTTCATTGTCCACTTTCTATGCTCGCATGAGTTAGACAGAATTTGTTGAGGTACATTTTCTATGGTCGGATGCCCTTCCTGTCACCAACCATCACCTATTTCCAAGTAATGTAATATTTCCACATGATCAGATGAGACATGTTTTCATTGGATACTGAAAATGACACTATTTGTATGACTGTGACACTCATTTATAACTATCATGTGACATCAAGACAGTAACATACACACACACATATACATATATATATATATATGTATGTATGTATGTATGTATGTATGTATGTATGTATGTATGTATGTATGTATAAATTAATAATAAGGAGAACAGAGATTTATATAAACTGGATATATTAATCTCTGTACTCATAATAAATTTATTATTTCTTCTCTACCAACAACATGCAGTCTCTATAGAGACATATGGATTTACTGATGTGAAGATCTACTGAGGATAGTGAAATAAACTAACCGAAGCTTTTCTATGCTCATGGAGGCTAGCCAGCATTGATTGTATATCCCTACTAGCTTAATTTGGAAGTTCTTGAGGAGACCTACTGAGCCAAGTACGTCAACACCAACATCAAAATAAAAATCAAATGGAAATTGTTGTTAAAATACCCGTGCCGGAGACACGTAAAAAGCACCATCCGAATGTGGCAGATGCCAGCGCCGCCTGACTGGTGTCTGTATCGGTGACACGTAAAAAGCACCAACCGACCGTGGCCGTTTGCCAGCCTCCTCTGGCCCCTGTGCCGGTGGCACAAAAAAAACACCCACTACACTCACGGAGTGGTTGGTGTTAGGAAGGGCATCCAGCTGTAGAAACACTGCCAGATCAGACTGGAGCCTAGTGCAGCCTCCTGGCTTCCCAGACCCCGGTCAAACCATCCAACCCATGCTAACATGGAAAACAGACGTTAAACGATGATGATGATGTTATATATATATATATATATATATGATGGGCCTCTTTCAGTTTCTGTCCACCAAATCCACCCACAAGGCTTTGGTTGGCTCAGGGCTGATAGAGAAGACACTTGCCCAAGGTACTACTGAGTAGGACTAAACCCAGAACTATGTGGTTGGGAACCAGATTTCTTACCACAAGGCTATACTTGTATCTATTATCTTACTTACAATTTATACATGTCAATATAAGTAAGCTCTTGTTTTTGTTTTTTTTTTACGATAAATTCCATCAATAATTAACGACAAGATATATCTATTAATAATTGTAAGTAAAGTTTTGATATAACCATGTAAATAAATAAGCTACACGTGAATGACATAAATAAAATGCAGGATAAAACATTGAAATAATCGTACTAGAAAAACAACAAAAACAATCAAGAAATGTTTAGAAAACACATCATTGTTTTGTCATGATCAAAAAGAGAGAAAAATAGTGGATTAAAAACAGAAATTTTAAATCTTTGAAAATTCCACAACTTGCACTAATGGATTCTTTTATTGTTCCAGATTGCTCCAAGCAAAGTCGGTATTTTCCATTTTGTTTCCCAACAGTTTATTTTTACTGCTTTTATTATACATCTATATCAAATACATTTTTTTACAAACATTTCATTTGGAAATACTAATCTATATAATCTTCATGCTATCGTCAAATTTTGCTCCTGCTGCATTTAACAACTTTTGTTTTTTGTTTTATTTTATTTTTGTTGTCTTTTTTTTTCATTCTGACACGAGATGATGAATTTGTATTCAACATTTTACCATACATCTCTTTTATTTGAGAAGTTCAACATTCTCAGATCTGACCTAACTATTTTCAACCAAGTCTTTCTTTGAATATATGTATCACAAATAATCTTCACTACCAACTCTAAACCAAAGAAGCCCTCTATAAACCAAAAAAAAAAAAAAACTATGTGATTGCTCAACATGCTAGCAACAACAACCAAATCTTCCTCACCTCAGCTTATTCTCTTAAAAATGGAAAGGCAAGTAAAATAATGTTCTCTTAGATAAACAGAGAGAAAAAAGAAAAATAGTCCATATGGAATGCTTTACATCATCTCTCCTGGATTAGTGCTAAACTGGGGTTAAACAGCAATAACAACAGATTTTAGGGAGGGTTTTTTTTTCCATTTTTTATTATTCAGCATGTACCATCTAATTACATTACATTTCCAAACCAGTACCATGACCATTCCAGAAATCAGTAACTAATTGCCTTTGCTATCCATTAACTTTGCTATCCATACACATCAACACAGCACATTTTCACTGAGATCATCAGTCATATCATCATCATCATCTTTTAACGTCCGCTTTCCATGCTAGCATGGGTTGGATGTGTGACTGAGGGAATTAATTTTATTGACTAATAATGTCCATGGTTGGTGGAGCTATGTACAAACATTAGCAGTAATACGCTTTAGGGAAATTGGCAATTTTGATCATTGATTCCACAGAAGTTCCTCTGCCAAGCATTGTACAAGTGTCACCATTGGTCAGTGGATGAATGTTTCAGCAATACAGCACATCCATCACAATGCTTCTCAAGGTTTCACCTATAATCCAAGACCAGGTGGCTGTGAGGTGCTATGCTTTGCCAAAGGGCAATCCATGTTTAGCCCCAGATGTTTTATTTCTATATTCACCATTAACACTTGTATCTAAAGATCATCCCTCTATTTGCTACCTGGGGACACATCATGTGCGAGTTCTATTTCGCAATTCAATCCCGCTAATTTAATCCTTTAGCATTTGCATTACTTATTTATTTGCATTACTTATTTATTCACAGTATTTTCAATTAATCATTTATCATCTTGTAGCAGAAAGATTCAATGATGTGATTGCATATTTTCAAAATGATGTTGTAGGGTAGGTGTTACAGGCAAGATTTGGCCAATCTGAATATAAAAGAGGTTGACTATTTGAGCTAGATATGGCTGGTTTATATGGTTAAAATAACAGCTAAACTTCCCTAAAATTACTCCCTACTATCTTAATAAAAGAACACATTTAATAAAGCAATCCTGGATAATAGGATTAATAAACTTGTGTCCTCAACATGATCTTATTACCTTTCTTTACACTCCATTACTACTATGAAATCATTGTCTATCCTTTTACAATCACCCTCCTTATGTCCATCATTCAACAACTCAGAGGACCGTTCGCATCATCATCCTCCTTTCTACATCCACTATATCTTGATTTCTCTTTTTTACTTTTTGTTCTCTATCACATAAATATGAAGGTAAAGTTTGCATATGTATGCCTGTGTGGTTAAGAAGCTTGCTTTGCAACTGTGATTTCAAATCCAGTACAGCTACATGCCACTTTAGGCTATTGTCTTTTAATATAGCCTTGGAGCAATGAATACATTTGGTAGACAGAAGTTGTGGAAGCCCATTGTGTGTGTGTGTGTGTGTGTGTGTGTGTGTGTGTGTGTGTGTGTGTGTGTGTGTTCCCCTCAATTGTTTAACAACCAATGTTGGTTTGTTTATGTCCCTGTTAGTTCAGCAAAAGAGACCTATAGAATAATTACCAGACTTTAAAAAAGAATAAGTAAAGGCTAATTTATTTGACTAAAACCCCTCAAGGTGGTGCCTCAGCAAGATCACAGTCCAATGATTAAAACAAGAAAAAGAAAGAAAGAAAAAAAGAAAGAAAGAAAGAGAAAGCAAACAGAACAAATAGACACACACACACACACACACACACACACACACACACACACATGCATTATATGAGGTCAATGTTTCAAACCCAAGTCCAGCCCTGATCAAACAGACCTATGATCAAAGGACATTCCAGTAGCGACCATTCAGTCTTTTATTCAGATATGGTGTATCAAGCAAGGCCATCATTATCCAATGTGCTTTTTCCTTTTTCCCATCAAATAATGGTGTGGTTTAATGGAGAATTGGCTGCTATTTCTAGAGATTGAACAACCACATAGAGGCTTTCTCACTGCTTAAACTGTGTCCACAGTGGGGTCTGTTTAGCAGCCAAAGAAGTCAACAGCTTATATTTTGTCACTGGCATGGTAATGTGTCACGGGGTAAAAATACTTAGGTTACAATATCCCAGAACACCTAACTATAAATATAAGCCATAGAGAGGTATACTCAACCACTATAGGCAACTAAATAGCTTACAACCCTGAGATGGTATCCTTATCTCAGTCTTAGAAAATTACATGCAGTAGACTACCAGCATCATATCCCAAAGAATATTTATTTCTCATCTACTTAACACTTGGTATAAACTAGAAACTCTTACCCTTCAATTTGGAAAAGATTTATTGTCTTAGTAACTATCCCTATTTTACATGGTTTGTGTTTTCTTAAATTTGGTTCATTTTCAATACGAAACAAAGGAAACAGCTTCAAGAATAAATAATATATATATATATTTGCCAGCCTCGCCTGGCCCTCGTTGCCAGCCTCGCCTGGCCCTCGTGCCGGTGGCACATAAAAAGCACCATCCGTTCGTGGCCGTTTGCCAGCTCTGTCTGGCACCAGTGCGGGTGGCACGTAAAAAGTACCCACTACACTCACGGAGTGGTTGGCGTTAGGAAGGGCATCCAGCCGTAGAAACACTGCCAGATTTGACTGGGCCTGATGAAGCCTTCTGGCTTCACAGACCCCAGTAGAACCGTCCAACCCATGCTAGCATGGAAAACGGACGCTAAATGATGATGATGATGATGATGATGATATATAAACAAAGGTAATTTTTATCAGCAATGTTTTTGATGAAGAGAAGGATAAATCTTTGTTTCTGAATCTTAAGTCTGCCTCCCTATTATCACCACTGCCACCACCACCACCACTACCACAATATCTCCCTCCACCACCTAAATCAAATCTATCATAATCTTAATTCTGAACTACTAATGTCTGGTAATTGAAATGTAATAAATGTAATGTAGATGTATTGCTATGTTGGCTTGAATTCCCACCCTTCCCTCTTCTTCTCAGGCTCTGCCCCTCTCTCTCTCTCTCTGTATCACTTTTCCCTACAACCATTCTCTTATTTTCAGTTTGTCTTTCTGCGTCTTTCATGCTCGCAAATAAACCTATATACAGAAATTAACAGTAAAATATATAAGCAAAATGCATGCAAACTCCCACACATGTACACAGTGGCACATACATTCATGTGTGTGTGTGTGTGTGTGTGTGTGTGTGTGTGTGTGCAAAACACTAATAACACAGAGCAAAATATAAACATAAAATACAGGAAGATAAAAGAAAAAAATATTCTAAAATAAAGGTGGGGTCTGTTTAGGATTCCTTGAAATTATATAACAAATGAAAAGAGAGCTAGAAGCTAGTGTGGAAACATAAGACATCAGATGTAAGTCAATATTATAAAGACAGAAAAGAGTATAAGGAAGATGCATTGTCAGAGATGAGATGGAAACAAAATATGGTTTAGAGCTTGCTTAGTGATATAACATACTATTTATGTATAGCTGTGTGAATGTGTGCATACACATATATTTGCACATAAACGTGAATAGGCAGAGATGCTCAAATGCACCTATATATATATACAGGTATATATATGGATATACATATATGCATGCCAAACAAAAATCCATTTGATTATACAGAAACATGTTTTGACACACAATTCAAACACACAGGCACATGCGTGTGTTTACACACACACATATATGCACATACTGTTCAAAGACCCTTCTTTTACTGTTACACTTCCTTTATTTTGTTTCATTATATATTCATTCATACATTCATACATCAATAGCAGTACCTATCTATATACACATTCAATTATGCATATTTGCATGTATCTCTACACACACACACAGACTTAGACAAACTTAATTTTATCACACACACACACACACACACACACACACACACACACACACACAGGCTTAAAACATTTAATTCAAATACACACATACAATATCACATACATGCGGAGGTTACAAAGAATGGTTTCCTTTAAATGATAATGTTGTTTAGCAACTGCAATATTATCTGCAAACCTGTATACAATGAAACTGGTGCATATTCATGCAACATTTTGCACATATTCTACAGAGTAAGCATGCATGCTTCAAATAAGTTGGACATTTTTTTTTCCCAGAGTTAATTAAGAGAAAATGAAAATACATTTAAATATATATTTAGGTGCAGGTGTAGTCATATGATAAAGAAGTTTCCTTCACAGTCACGTGGTTTTTAGTTCAATCTCACTGCTCAATGCATGGGCAACTCTCACTGAAGCCTCAGGTTGACCAGTGGCTTCTGAGTGTGTGTGTGTGTGCGTGCTTGCATGAATGTGTGTGTGTGTGTATATATAGAAATAAAGGCGGCGAGCTGGCAGAAACGTTAGCACGCCGGGCGAAATGCGTAGCCGTATTTCGTCTGCCGTTACGTTCTGAGTTCAAATTCCGTCAAGGTCGACTTTGCCTTTCATCCTTTCGGGGTCGATAAATTAAGTACCAGTTACGCACTGGGATCGATGTAATCGACTTAATCCGTTTGTCTGTCCTTGTTTGTCTCCTCTGTGTTTGGCCCCTTGTGGGTAGTAAAGAAATATATATATAGAAATATGTATTTATATATATATATATATATATATATATGCACACACACACATTCATGCTCACACACACACACACATATATACATACATTCACACACACACACACACGCATATACATATATATTGGGTCATCCCATCAATAATGTGGATTTTTTTCAATTGCATGAACTAAACATCAGAGGGGGATGAGGTAAACTACCTGCGTCAACTTGCTATAAAAGCAGGTAGTAATTTTACCTTGTCCTTATTCTTAGTGCAGTTTGATTTTAACAGTTATTTTTTCAAAGCTATAATGGAAGTGACAAAGGAGCATATTCAACATATTTTGCTTTATGAGTTCAATAAACATAACAAGGCAATGAAAAGTGTGAGAAATATTAATGCAGTCTATGGGGATCGGACAATAATCATAAGCCAGTGTCAACAGTGGTTTCAGTAATTCTGAGCCAGAAACTACAGCCTAGAAAACAAGCCTCATTCTGGAAGATCTGCAGAACTTGACGAGGACGTCCTGCAAACCTTGGTGGAACAAAATCCCATTGTAACTGTTGAGGAACTAGTGGAAAAGCTTGGATTTGGTCAGTCATCTGTCCATCAACACCTGTGTGCCATCAAAAGATTCAGCAAATTGGGTCAATAGGTTCTTCACAAACTTTCCAAGTCTAATCACACGCAGAGAGTGAACATGTGCTTTTCTTTGCAGTCATATCTCAGGAATGAACCCTTTTTGGACCAAATAGTGACTGAATATAATTTCTTAATCCTTATACCAAACTCAGTAAAGCTAATAATGCTTAACACCAGTTCTTGTAATGTTAAACAGATGCCAATCTATCTCTGAAAATCTTTCGGTAAAACCTGAAATACATTCTGACACAGTTATGTGAAGTGAGGCAAATAGGTTAAGTGCTCTTGCCAGAGACTCAGCAAACTAATTGTAGAAGATATAAACATTTTACTATTGTTTATACACAAGTAAACTTTATCAAGGTAAGCCTGTGATTAAAAGCATTAGTCATGCGCTTCCTCTTTATTTTATTCAAACATAGTGTATCTATGCAATGACATTATCATATTCATTCTTAATACATTCTAGCAGATAGCAATGTTAAGATGCTAGCTGCTGTTGAGTTTCTTCATTGGAAGTTGATGCTCAAAGCACATCAGTTCATTGGGGTAAGGTGACTTTAGGCGCAGGAGTGGTTGTGTGGTAAGTAGCTTGCTTACCAACCACATGGTTCTGGGTTCAGTACCACTGCATGGCACCTTGGGCAAGTGTCTTCTACTATAGTCTCAGGCCGATCAAAGCCTTGTGAGTGGATTTAGTAGATGGAAACTGAAAGAAGCCAGTCGTATATATGTATATATATGTGTGTATGTGTCTGTGTATGTGTGTGTCTGTGTTTGTTCCCTCAACATCGCTTGACAACTGATGCTGGTGTGTTTATGTCCCCGTCACTTAGTGGTTCGGCAAAACAGACCGATAGATTAAGTACTAGGCTTACAAAGAATAAGTCCTGGGGTCGATTTGCTCGACTAAAGGCAGTGCTCCAGCATGGCCGCAGTCAAATAACTGAAACAAGTAAAAGAGTAAAAGAGAGTATGTTAACTGCTGTTGAATTTCTTCATTGGAAGTTGATGTTCAAAGCACACCAGTTCATTGGGGTAAAGTGACTTTGGAACACTAGTATTTCGACCTTGTGTATTTTTTCAGCAAAACAAATAATAATAATGAAGATGGCGCAGGAGTGGCTGTGTGGTAAGTAGCTTGTTTACCAACCACATGGTTCTGGGTTCAGTCCCACTGCATGGCACCTTGGGCAAGTGTCTTCTACTATAGCCTCGGGCCGACCAAAGCCTTGTGAGTGGATTTGGTAGACGGAAACTGAAAGAAGCCCGTCGTATATATGTATATATATGCGTGGTGTGTTGTGTGTCTGTGTTTGTCCCCCTAGCATTGCTTGACAACCGATGCTGGTGTGTTATGTCCCCGTTACTTAGCGGTTCGGCAAAAGAGACCGATAGAATAAGTACTGGGCTTACAAAAGAATAAGTCCCGGGGTCGAGTTGCTCGATTAAAGGTGGTGCTCCAGCATGGCCACAGTCAAATGACTGAAACAAGTAAAAGAGTAAGAGTAAAAGAGAGAGTATGGGTTACATTAAATATTCTTCTCAATGCCACAGATTTGCTTGTCAGTTGCTTGACTGTAACCAGTTGAGCATGTCCCTTAGTGGCTGACAATATGCACATCTCTGATCATGAGCAGGAGTAGCGGGGAAGCAGCATAGCCATGTGTTGAGAGGGATTCTTTGGAGTTTGAATAATTAATTCCTGGAAACATGAGTGTTTTGTTCGTCATCCTTAAACAACCCTTATTCAGGGACCTTTTGAGTTGAATGGACTACCAGACCAGAAGAAAATTCTAACCAGGCCCCACCTGCAAGGTCATGCACTATTTATCTTGATATGAAATCAACATGTCACACATATTTGGTTGCGATACATGAGCCTGGTGTACCCTTATAGGATGGGCAGTCATGATGGGTATATTGGGCTTCATATATTTGTACTCCGGTGTCACTTTGATGGCATGTGCTACTCTCTCACTCAATGATAACACCACTAATAATAATTCTCTTTGTTATAGGCACAAGGCCTGATTTTGGGGGTGGGGAGGTGGAAGTCAAATATATCAATCCCAGTGTGCAACTGGTACTTACTTCATCAACTCCAAAAGGATGAAAGGCAAAATCGACCTGAGTGGAATTTGAACTTGTAATGTAAAGATGGATGAAATTCCACTAAGCATTTTACCCAGCATGCTAACGATTCTACCAGCTTGCCACCTTTTTATTATTATTACAACAACAACAACAAAGATAATAAAATTAATAACAGTTTGAAATTTTGGCACAAGGCCAGCAATTTCAGAGGAGAGTGTATGTCGATTGCATTGACCTCAGTGCTCAACTGGGACTTTACTATATTGACTCTAAAGGGAGTGAAAGGCAAAGCTGACCTAAGCAGGATTTGAACTCAAAATATAAAAATTTGGAACAAATACTACAAATACTAATCTAATGTTCTAAGGATCTTCCAAATTACCACCTTGAAAATCATTATTATAATTCTTTCCAATATAGGCACAAAGCCTGAAATGACACTGACCTCCAGTACTTGGCTAGTATTTTATTTTATCGATACGGAGAGGATAAAAAATAAAGTCTACAGCAGTATTTGGAATCAGAATGTAAAGAGTCAAAAGAACCGCCATTAAGTATTTTTTCCAATATGCTAATAGTTCAGTTGAGTGATTAAGAAGTTCAGTTTGCAACCTTGGTGTTTTTGGTTCAGTTCTACAGTGGAGCATCACGCAAGTATCTTCTACTATAATCTCAGGCTGGTCAATGCCTTATAAATGAACTTGGCAGATGGAAACTGTACAAAGCCAGTCATATATGTATGTGTGTGTGCATGTATGTACACTTGTGCATCTGTGTGACTAAAAAACACTTTTATTTGAAAAATAGGTAAGCAACAGGAAGGGCATCTGGCTGTAAAACAATGCTTCAACAATGTGCATTCATCTAACCCAGGGGCACGGAAGCTCCTGCCCATGGGTGCAGGCTGGCATACTTGTATGTACAAAATATAGTAAATTTTTCAGTTATAAAATTTATACAATATTTGTATGCCTATTTGCAACAATAGGTCACATTTCCACTACAAATTAAAACAGTGGCACCTTGGGCAAGTGTCTTCTACTATAGACTTGGGCTGACCAATGCCTTGTGAGTGGATTTGGTAGACGGAAACTGAAAGAAGCCCGTTGTATATATGTATATATATATATATAATATATATATATATATATATATATATATGGGTGTGTGTGCGTGTATGTTTGTATGTCTGTGTTTGTCCCCCCAACATCGCTTGACAACCGATGCTGGTGTGTTTATGTCCCCGTAACTTAGCGGTTTGGCAAAAGAGACCGATAGAATAAGTACTGGGCTTATAAAGAATAAGTCCCAGGGTCGAGTTGCTCGATTAAAGGCAGTGCTCCAGCATGGCCGCAGTCAAATGACTGAAACAAGTAAAAGAGTAAGACTCGAATGGAAAATTGTCCAGTAATTGCCATTTGAATGGAAATTTTGTTTTCACTATAAAACGACATACTGTTATGTTTGTACCACCCCACTTGAGACTCAACTACACTCTAACTGAAAAATATAGAACACCTCATAGATAATATAAAACATCCTAAATTCAGTAACAAGGTTAATGAAAATGTTACATGTTAATTTAATGTCTTAAACTTATCTTTATTAATGTGTCTTGAATTATACATACATATATACTGTAAATCCTCAAGTATAATCCGCACTTTTTTCCCAAAATTTAAAGGTCAAAATCTCTAGTGCGTACTATATACAAGGTTAAAAATGAAAATTATTTTCTAAGCAATGTCTGAGTCTCTATTTTCTGTCTGGCAATGTTTATTCAGACGCATTTTGTGATGTCAGGCGCGAAAATACCTTCAGCTAAGCCTGAAAGCAATGAAGTCATAAAAGAATCATCCATAACTTGCAGTAAGCAACATTTATTAAACATTATTACTGTTATTTCTTTATTTTCTCCAAACAAAATGCACGAAAAAGCTACACATTTGGATTATGTTATATATATACAATAATAATAAAGGACGTTATATAGACCTCCTTGACTCAAGTTAGAGAAGGGGTGCGTATTATACACAAGGTTTAGGTTTTTCAGAGGTACAGCCCCCTAGAAATCCCCTGTGTATTATATTCAAGGGCAAACTATACTGGAGGATTTACGGTATACAAGATTTACACAACATAAGAGTTAGAACTTGTGATCCGCCCGCAGACCTTTTACTTTGGAAATTTTTGCCCGCTGCACTTTCCCCACTTCTGATCTAACCCATTCTATCAGGGAAAACAGATCTAAATTGAACAAATGAAGAAACAAATGAATTTCTAAGTAAAACAAGGCCACAAAATTTGGTGGAGAAAGAATGTAGTCAATTTAATCATCCTTAATACTTGGCTGCTACTTATGTTATCAACTGCACTGGATTGAAAGCAAAATCAACCTCAGATCCTGTCAGGAATCTGAACTTAATATGTCTTTTCCTTTTGGAGACAGCAGAGTGTGATGAGAGAGATAGATTTGGCTGTGCTCATGCTTTTTGTGTCTATGTTTTGACCAGCATTTTTTATTGTTTAAACAAGTAAAAGGTGTTAGAAGCAAATGGCCTTGCAAATAAATAAGCCATCAATATACAATTCTGACAGTCTGTTAATGCTGCGAAAAAAGAAAATATATACCTTTATCTTTGAGGCTATCCATTTTTAAATGGCTGACTCAAAAAAAAAAAAGATCAGCTATGTGCATACATATCATACGTATGCATGGACACAGAATTACATCATGGTTACAGAAGTGCAATCTTAATATTGACAAAATCCAGATAGAAAAAGGTAGTAGGGATGTATATAAATGCATACACACATAAGTATATGTATATGTGTATGTATATATGTCTATGTGAGTGTATGTATATATATATATATGTACGTATGTATGTATGTATGTGTGTATGTAAGTACATGTGTGTGTGTGTCTGTATCAGAGAGAGAGAAAGAGAGAATGAGCCTAATTGATTTTCTCTCTCAACGAACCATTTGTGCTTTGCTGATGACCAAATCTAATAAATCCTTTAGACTGGTGGAGCCAACACCTTCTTGCTAATAACCAGCAATGAATCTCTTCGGTTACTTGATATTGACTGCTAAAGATAATGTTCATAATAATAGCAATTAGTACAACTTTCATGCTAAATTATATTTCCAAGAAAGAATATATTTTCCCAGCAGAATATTTTCCTATATAATATATGTGTGTGTGTGTGTGTGTGTGTGTGTGTGTGTGTGTGTAGAAATCAATAAAATTTTGTGAAATTTATAACGGAATTTAAATTAAGTATATTCATTACATGGTAATGAATCGAGTTAAAAGAGTGTAATGTGAAGGCACACCTAGTGAATGAAAGAAAAAAGAAAGAAATAGAGAAAGAAAGAAAAGAAAAGAAAAGAAAAGAAAAGGAAGAAAGAAAGAGAGAAAGAAAGAAAGAAAGAAAGAAAGAAATAGAGAAGAAAGAAAGAAAGAAAGAAAGGAAAGAAAGAAAGAAAGAGAGAAAGAAGAAAGAAAAGAAAGGAAAGAAAGAATAGAGAAAGAAAGAAAGAAAGAAAGAAAGAAAGAAAAGAAGAAAGAAAGAAAGAAAGAAAGAAAGAGAGAAAGAAAAGAAAGAGAAAGAAAGAGAAAGAAAGAAAGAAAGAAAGAAAGAAAAGAAATAGAGAAAGAAAGAAAGAAAGAAGGAAGGAAAGGAAGAAAAGAAATAGAGGAAAGAAGAAAGAAAGAAAGAAAGAAAGAAAAGAAAGAAAGAAAGAAAGAAATAGAGAAAGAAAGAAAGAGAGAAAGAAAGAAAGAAAGAAAGAAAGAAAGAAAGAAAGAAAGAAAGAAAGAAAAAGAAAGAAAGAAAAGAAAGAAAGAAAAGAAAGAAAGAAAGAAAGAAGAAAGAAAGAAAAGAAAGGAAGAAAGAAAGAAAGAAAGAAAGAAAAGAAAGGAAGAAGAAAGAAAGAAAGAAAGAAAGAAGAAGAAAGAAGGAAAGACAGAAGACAAGAAAGACACCATAAAGAAAGAAAAGAAATAGAAAGAAAGAAAGAAGAAGGAAGGGAAAGGAAGAAGAATAGAGAAAGAAAGAAAGAAAGAACGAGAGAAGAAAAGAAAGGAAAGAAAGAAGAAAGAAAGAGAAAAAAAGAAAGAGAGAAAGAAGAAAGAAATAAGAAAGAAGAAGAAGAAAGAAAGAAAAGAAAAAAAAGAAGAAAGAAAACAGAAAGAAAGAAAAAGAAGAAAGAAGAAGAAAGAAAGAAAGAAGAAGAAAGAAAAAGAAAGAAAGAAAAGGAATAAAGAAAGAAAGAAAGAGGGAGAGAAAGGAAAGAAAGAAAGAAAGAAAGAAAGAAAGAACAAATAGAGTACTGATAGCCAAAGTGCCAGTAATGAGAATGGTGAATTAGCAGAAACAGAAGAACATTGAACTAAATAATTTATAGTATTTAGTTACCTTCTACATTTTCAAACACAACCATTGGCAGTTTTGTCTCTCCTCTTTCTGAGAATGATAAAGTAAGTACCAGTCATATACTGGGGTGTCAATTCAAGTTGTTAGTGCTGTCAGTATTTCTGTTATTGTACATACAATATGAATTGTTACAACCAATATTCCCACTTCACATGGCTACATTATGTTTTCATCTAGAAACTTCTAAAGAGCCAACTTTTATTCTTCCAGGGAAAATTGAAAAAAAAAAGGTACCAATAGTGCAGGCATAGCTGTGTGGAAAGAGGCTTGTTTCTTAATCACATGGTTCCAGGTTCAGCCCTACTGTGCAGTGCCTTGGGAAAGTGTCTTCTATTATAGCTTTGGGCCAACCAAATCCTTGTGAGTAGACAGAAACTGAAAGAAGCTTGGTGAATGTGTGTGTGTGTGTGTGTGTGTGTGTGCGTGTGTGTGTGTGTGTCTGTGTTTCTTTCTTTATTGCACACAGAGGGCTAGACATAGAGTGGACGAACAAGGACAGTAGGGCAGTGGAAATTTCCAAAGGGGCATTGAAGAAACATGGGGCAATAATGGGGTAGTGATTCATGTAAAAAGTAGGGTAATAATGGGTTAGTGATAATGGGTTCATTAGGTTAAGTTTTATTTGTGAAATACAGTTGCTTTGAATTTGCTTCAGAAAGAGGTCATGTTTGTGATGGTTAGTTGGGGTGGGGCCTGGGTGTCAAGGGGGCAGCAGCTCTATGATGAATGAGACCGAGTGTCAAGGAGGCAGCAGCCCAAAAAAGTTTGGGAACCACTGCTTTAACCAATCAAAGCATGGAAAACAGACATAAAATAAATGAATAAATGAGCAAATAAAGTGGGAGGGAATGTAGTCTAATTAATGATCCCTAGTTCTTGGCTGCTACTTATTTTATCAATCCCACAGGATTGAAAGCAAAGTCAACTCTTACTGGAACTGAACTCAATGTGTCATTCTTTACTTTTAAAGACATACTTTGTGATATTTGTTCCAGTTCTTTGCAGTCTGGGCTCAAATTCCACCATGGCCTGTTTGGATGAGTAGAGATAATCCATAGCCCTGTTTAAGCCCACCTCTAAACATGGGTGCCTTTAGTAGAAGCCACTTCAGGCCACATCTCCAGTGTAAGGATATCTTCCTTCTCTCTCTCTCTCACCAGTCTCAGGGACTCTATAAAGAGTCCTAAACACTGCCTTCTCTATAGACTATAAGACTTAGATTTAGGTTTATCTTGCAACCTAGGACCCATAAGATGGAGTTTAACCTAGTTTTCATGGTGTATAGGTGACTGAGATTACAACACTCCCCTGCCCCTGGATAGGATACCTGTCTATCACAGTTAACTTCCCAGTTATTGCCAGAATTTAATTACAGCTGAGTGTACTGGAGCAATGTGAAATGAAGTGTTTTGCTCAAGAACACAATGCACTACCTGATCTAGGTGCATGGCTGGTGGTGCCATGTAAAAAGCACTTGCGCTGGTGATAGGTAAAAAGAACCCATGCCAGTGCCACCAATGCTGACGCCATGTAAAAAGGGAACCCATGCAGGCACCACATTATAGGCATCTGTGCAGGTACTTCATAAAAAGCACCTGTGCTGAAACCACCTAAAAGTACTCATGCTAATATCACTGGTACTGGTTCCATGCAAAAAAAGCGCTTAGTACATTCTGTATGTGGTTAGCGTTAGGAAGGGCATCCAGCCATAGAAACCATGCCAAAACAGATAATCGGAACCTGGTGCAGCTCTCCAACTGACCAGCTCCTGTTAAACAGTTGGACCTATGATTGATGATGATGATCTTATAATCAGGTGTGCAACACTGTAACCACTAGGCCACATGATTTCACCTACAGACTATACGACTGGAAAATAAAAAATTAATAAAAGAGTTTGACTACTGATTGATTTTGGTAAAATTTTGCTTCATTCTTACACAGAACGGAATTTCTTGATGGCTTTTGTCTCGTCTTGTTAATAACATATCTTTATCTCGTGAAGTAAAACTAGTACTTTTTTACAAATAAACCATGTTTATTCTCTCATCTCACAGAATGAAGAGAATACAAAAGAAAAAAAGAAAAAGAAAACAGGAAAAAGTGATAAAGATTTAATAAAATACAGTAAAATGCAATTATGTGATGCAGGTGTTGTATTTCATTTTCAACTTCAATTTTGGCGTTATGTCTAACTGCTTTCTCCATTTTCATATGATCCTGAAAGGTCGATCATTAATCGTGTGTATAAATGTATGTGCTTGTGTGTATGTGTATGCATATGTGCACATTTGCATGAATGTGTGTGTATGTATATGTACATATATATGTACATATATATATATATATATATATATATATGTATGTATGTATGTATATATATATATATATATATATATGTATATATATATATATATGATATATATATATATATATGTATAAATATATATATATATGTATATATATATATATATATAATATATATATATATATATATAATATATATATATGTATATATATATATATATATATATATATATATATATATATATATATGTGTGTGTGTGTGTGTGTGTGTGTATGTATGTATGTATTAAACATATGTGTATGCAAAATGTAGTTATGTGGCATAGTTTATTTCAAGAAAATTTCAAAGCAGGAATTGCATGTATAGAAAAAGCTCACGATTCCTTCCATTGAGCGTGTTAAAGCCAAGATTTCACAAACTCTAGATACGTGAACATCAGATAAACAGGATCAGAATATTTTGATAATCAAACAAAAAAATGTGTCCAGCTGTGATTATGAGTTCATTTTCCACACATACATACACACAGATATATATATATATTCTATTATTCTTTTACTTGTTTCAGTCATCTGACTGCAGCCATGCTGGAGCACTGCCTTTAGTTGAGCAAATCGACCCCAGAACTTATTCTTTGTAAACCTAGTACTTATTCTATCGGTCTCTTTTGCCAAACCGCTAAATTATGGGGACATAGACACACCAGCATTGGTTGTCAAGTGATGTTGGGGGACAAACACAGACACACAAACATACTCACACACATACATACATATACGATGGGCTTCTTTCAGTTTCCGTCTACCAAATCCACTCACAAGGCTTTGGTCAGTCTGAGGCTATAGTAGAAGACATTTACCCAATGTGCCAAGCAGTAGGACTGAACCTGGAATCATGTGGCTGGTAAGCAAGCTACTTACCACACAGCCAATCTTGTGCCTATATATACAGGGGTTGGACAAAATAATGGAAACACCTAGCATCATAGTATCATAATTTTGAAATATTTATAAAACCGTCAAAAGTTTGTTTATCTTTATGTTTTTTTTTATTTATTATTAGTGTTGCTTGATATGTTTTGCTAAAATTGGTGTTTCATTTCAGATAGCATCAGAAAAGGGTAATTAAAATTCATTAAAATGACAGATCTATCAGACTTTCAAAGAGGTCAAATTGTTTGTGCTCATATGGCAGGTGCTAGCATAATGAAAACAGCCAAACAGTATAAAGAAGTACTGTCTCGAAAGTAATGGCAGCCTTTAAGAAAGAGAGAAAAACCTCCTCATCGAAACAAAACTCAGGAAGAAAACCAAGACTTTCAAATAGGGACCATCGAACTCTTACGCAAATTGTTAGAAAGGATCACAAAAGTACATCTCCCAAAATCACTGCAGAGCTTAATGAGTACCTCGAGAACCCAGTTTTCACAAAAACTGTTCACCGGTAACTGCACAAAACCAGATTTCAAAGGAGGGCTGCAATCAGAGAACCACTACTTTCAAAAACAAACATTGCAAAGCATTTAGAGTAGAGTAAGAAACTACAGAATTGGTCCCAAGAGCAGTGGAAGAATGTTATTTTCTCAGACAAGTCAACCTTTAGCTTATTTCCGACCACCGGCCAAGTATACAAGTGGAGACAGCCAAAAGAAGCAGTTGACCCAGACTGTCTTCTTCCAACTGTTAAACATGGAGGAGGATCTGTGTGATAATTTGAGGGTGGGGGGGTATATCTTGGAAATCTACTGGCCCAATGATTTCCCTTCATTTTATCTGATCAAATTCATCCTGTGGTTGCAGAACTGTTTCCGGAAGGAAACACAGTCTTTCAGGATGCTTAAGCACCAATTCACACAGCTAAAGTTGTTACTGAAAGGCACAAGGAAAATTCTAGTGAAGTTGGACATCTTATCTGGCCACCACAGTCCCCAGATTTCAATATTATTGAACATTTATGGTGCTTTTTAGAAAAACTAGTGAGAAGTCGATATCCTCCACCATCACCACTACAAGAACTGGAGACTGTTTTAGCTGAAGAATGAACAAAAATTCCCTTGGAAACAATTCAAACTTTGTACGAGTCCATACCTCAGAGAATTCCAGCTGTAATCACTGTCAAAGGCAGTCCTACCCCATATTAAAATAAATTTGTTTGGAATTTTAAGGTGTTTCCATTATTTTGTCCAACGCCTGTACTTTATTATCAAAGCTACAAAAACATCACAAAAATATCACAAAAAAACTGCTGAGTTTCATGTTCCTGTTCATCGGGCAGTTACGATCAAGAATGGAATAAAAATTGTGATTTTTTTAATTCCATTCTTGATCACAGCTACCCAACAAACGGGAATGTGAAACTCTGAGTAGAAGCTTTTTTGTGATATTTTTGTAATGTTTTTGCAGCTTTAATAAAAAAGTATATTACTCTACCTCCGGTATTCGAGTACTATTTTTTTCCACCTTGCTTCACATTTATGAGGTTACTCAGGTATATATATATAAATATGAATGTATATATATATATATATATATATACACACACACACACCGCTGCATAGTCTCCTTTAGAGAGACTTAGAAATATTTCTCTCTCTCTTTATATATATATATATATACACATACATACACACACATATATATACACACACACACTTATACATACACACATATACATAAATTGTTAGAGATAGATATGGTTTAACTCTACATTCTTGAATTCATGTTGGCAACAAATCTTAGCAGATAACAACCCTCAAAATAGAAAAGAAGAATCTTTTCTTTATCAAAATGAATTGCAGGGGAGTAGAAAAATTCCTCGAAATATTGTTATATTACATAGAAGCTCTCTAATTGACATCAAAAACATTTGTGGATCATCTACAATTTTATAAGTATTCTACATTTTTTTTCTTGTCCTGCCTTCCCCCAGGGTACAAATAAGATTATTAAAAATTATAGCAAAGAACTGTCATGTAGCAACAGAAATTAAATTAGCCATAGAATTTGTTACTGTCACGTTTAGATTTTTATCTGATT
The DNA here is from genome assembly GCF_006345805.1 of Octopus sinensis. Classification (NCBI taxonomy): domain Eukaryota; kingdom Metazoa; phylum Mollusca; class Cephalopoda; order Octopoda; family Octopodidae; genus Octopus; species Octopus sinensis. Next base: position 46,040,276 of record NC_042998.1, on the reverse strand, counting down.
TCAAGATTTTGGGTTTTTTTCTTCTTTATTGGAATAAAGATGATTAACAAAATAGTTTGCCAATCTAAAACAACAGGTTTTACAATGAACATTTTTTTTTGTTTTTACTTTTGGCAAACACCCACATAGAAACATATTTTTATGCACACATAAGATGCTGATTTATTGCCTGCATGCATGTGTATGTAAATATATAAAACTCTTAAATCTCTGTCAGCATTTGTGCATGTGGGTGCAATGTCAGGTTGCTTTAAGTACTAAAGGTATTGAAATCCAGTACAACCAATTACACAGCTAGGTCATAAGTGACTAAATTGGCATCCCCACCAGGCTAGCTTGCTGAGAAGTGTTTGCAGAAACCAAGCAGGTTTCTAGCAATCTTTCTCACCAAGTTAAAACTGATGGCTCAAAGAGACACTGACCATCAAGAATTGAACATAGAAGTATGCAAGATGGTCATTGAGTGCACTGAAAGACCACTCTGGGAGTGATGGGTACTGTTCTTGTCAAAACATCTATCTAGAAAGGTAGAAAGGGCTTCTTAGCTGTGAGAGAACGGCAATCTACTAGCACTGATCTAGTGCTTTGTGGCTATATCAGCTTTAATTCATTAGCATTTAAACCAGCTACATGTAGCCAAAATATTCTACCTCTTTTATGTTCAAACTGGCCAGGTCCTACCTCTCACACCTACCCTACAATGTCATTGTAAAAATAGACAGCCACACCATCAAAATCGTGAAGCTACAAGTAATGCGTGATTAATTCAAAACAATGTAAATAAGTAAGCATTATAGAAGGTGCATGGTATAGTGGTTAGAGCATCAGGCTCACAATCATGAGGTAGTGAGTTCGATTCCCAGACTGGGCTGTGTGCTGTGTTCTTGAACAAGACACTTTATTTCACATTGTTCCAGTTAACTCAGCTGTAGAAATGAGTTGGGACATCACTGGTGCCAAGCTCTATCAGTCTTTGTCTTTCCCTTGTATAACATTAGTGGCATGGAGAGGAGAGGCTGGTATGCATGGGCGACTGCTGGTATTCCATGAACAACCTTACCCAGTCTTGTGCCTCAGAGGGTAACTTTCTAGGTGCAATCCCATGGTCATTCATGACCAAAAGGGATCTTTACTTTTTTCACATTTAAAATAGTAATCTGAATGCTAAAAGGGTTAATGCAGTTTCCAGCCAGCTGGATTTCCAACAACTCCTACAACTAGAAAGAGATACTAGTCATCTTGCCATTGGATCTATCTCTTTCAAAGTTAAAAAGTGGTACTGGAAAATGCACATTTTCCAGGGGTGCTATGAAACTTCATTATACAGGTGTCTCTTCTTACAATGTGGAACATGGGTCTTGGAGTGAATTTGCATTATAGTAATTAGGATATGACTTTTATGCCCTAGATATGACTATAAACTGCATCCAGTGATGGGGCCCTGGTTTGGGAATTCCAGGGTTTTTGAAGAGTGTAACTTGGTTCCAGTAGCCAGATGCCCTTCCCCATATCAACAATTTCTATATACATTATCATCATCAATGTTTTTAATGTCTATCGTCCATTTTTCCATACTCACATGGATCGGGCAGATTTTTTTCATGGACCAAAAGCCCTTCTTCTGGCCAACACCCACATGTTTCCTGGCAAGATAATGTTTCCCCATGACCAGACATGTTTTTATGCATGAATAAAAAAGAATGAAACTGTTTGCATGATGGTGACAGTCATTTACAACAACCATGCAAAGTCAAGGCAAGGAAACAGGAAACACACAGGCTTCTTTCAGTTTCTGTCTACCAATTCCATTCATTGCTTTTGTGAGCCCAGGGCTATCATAGGAGACATTTGCTCAAGGTGCCATGCAGTAGGACTGAACCTAAAACCATGTAACTGTGAAGCAAACTTCTTACCACATAACCACCAATGCCTGCGTCTTACAGCAGCATGTATTCCTATAGCGCTGCCTGTATACTGATATAGGCATACACACATCATCATCATCATCATCATCGTTTAACATCCGTTTTCCATGCTGGCATGGGCTGGACAGTTTGACTGAGGTCTGGAGAGCCAGCGGCTGCACCAGCCTCTAATCTGATCTGGCAAGGTTTCTACAGCTGGATGCCTTTCCTAACACCAACCACTCCAAGAGTGTAGTGGGTGCTTTTTATGTTCCACTGGCACAGGAGCCAGTTAGGCAAGCCTGGTATCGATCACATTCGGATTGTGCTTTTTATGTGCCACTGGCATGAGAGCCAGTCAGTGGGTACTGGCATCAGCTATGTTTGGATAGAGCTTTCTACGTACCACCAGCATGGGAGCCAGTCAGGCAGATCTGGCATCGACCATGTTCAGATGGTGCTTTTAAGTACCACTGGCACAGGAGCCAGTCAAGGGCACTGGCCACAGCTACGATATTGGTTTTAATTGACTCAACAGGTCTTCTCAAGCATATCATATCGCCCAATGCATCAGAGGTAATCTTAACTGGGCCAGACATGTGTGGCTGCAATCTCACTTTAGTCACTGGGTCTTCTCAATCACAGCATTTCTCCAAAGGTCTCTGTGAGGCCCAATGTTTGAAGGCCATGCTTCACCACTTCATCCCATGTTTTCCTGGGTCTGTCTCTTCCACAGGTTCCTTCCACGGTTAGGGAGTGGCACTTCCTCATGCAACTGTCCTCATCATACATAACATATGACCATACCAGCGCAGTCGTCTCTCTTGCACAACACATTTGATGCTTCTTATGCCCAACTTTTCTCGCAGAGCACTTACACTCTGTCCGGTATGCACACTGACATTACACATCCAGCGGATCATACTATCTTCATTTCTTTCAAGCCTACACATGTCCTCAGCAGTAGCCTACACACACATATATGTGTGTGTGTGTGTGTGTGGTATTCAAGTGATTTCACTGCACCTCTTGTGTGTCATATAGTTTGATGTCTGTTTCCTGTTTACTAACACTTTGGTCAACATTAAATTAACTTTAAGATCCTTTGATTCTCAATTTTGCTTCCACACCTGAAGTTTCTTTTCTAATTCTACTAAATTCAGTCATCAGTATATAGCAGTTCCCATACGCATTCAGTCTTAAACTCTCCAGCTATAGCTTGAAGGACAACAATGAATTAAAGGGGACTGAGAACAGAGCCCTAATGGACCCCAAAGTCACACTGAATTCATTGCAATATTCATTACAAACTCTCACAAACTATTTGTCTGCTCCTAGCTTCCTCAGGGACTACCAGATCAAAGAGTATGGTATCCTGTCAAAGGCTTTCTCTGGATTGACAAATGTTAAATACGGTAGCCTACTTTAAGCTAAATACTTCTCTTGCAATTACCTCACCAGGAAGAGAACATATTAGTACTTCTCCAGACAAAAAACAAACTGCATCTCATCCAGGCTGATTCTCTTCCTAGTTTTATTGAGCTATAACTCTTCTCCTGTATCTTTCATGACCTGGTCTAGCAGTTTGATACCTCAGTAATTAACTCTCTCTAAATCATCTCATTTATCCTTGTAACAGCTGACTGTGTGTATAGGTGTGTGTATGCATATGTGTATGTGTGTGTGTGTGTAAAAATGTATGTGTATACATTTGTTTATATGAATATATAAGGTGGTATCAAACAGTTCCTGGACTAGTTATGTATAATAAAAAATAACTTATTTATTAAGTTTTAACATCATCTCCTTCAAAATAGCCTTGTGCAGCAATATACTGCGACTTTTGGAATCCAGTATAGAAATCATTTTGGATCTTTTCGGTTTGAACGGCAGTTTTTTCTAGTGGTATCATATGAAATTGTCACCCATAATTATGACCCTAGTATCGATCTATTGCATTTCAATCTGTGTTAGGGTTAGGGGAAGGGTTATCTTTTTTTGTTCACAAATGTAAATAAACCCAATCTGTTTCTTAAACGAGGGACATATTCATACGGCACAGAATGTTTTTTACCTCAATAGACATCAGTGATTGGTTGAAATTGCAGAAATTGAAGAAAAAAAACAACAAATATCTTACAAACTATAGAATTTTCTCAATAAAGCCAAAAAAAAAAAAGATGTTTTATAAACACATTCTACCAGTATACGAAGTTTAAAATTTTTTAGTTACCTAGAAATTATGTTAAAAACTGCCGTTCAAACCAAAAAGATCCATCATTTTCTGTAAGCAAGTCTTGGACCTTCTGTGATTCACTCTTGATCTTGACAGCAGTGTAAAAACATCAACCTTTGAGCTGCATTTTCATCTTGGGGAAAAGATGGAAGTCTGCAGACACTAAATCTAGTGGATAGAATGGGTGTGGAAGCAATACCATGTTGTTTCTGGTGAGGAACTCACAAGCTTGGTGTCAGGGTGCATTGTCATCATGAAGAATTGGATTCTTCACATTCCACATATCCAGTTGCTTTCATCAATGTCCTCCCTCAAACACTTCAAAATGTCATAGTAGAACTCTCGATTGATGGTCTGGCACTGGGGGACGAATTTTTGATGCACAATATCACAAATGTTGAAAACAATGATGAGCATGCTCATGATTGAGCTGTGGCTTTTGAAGCGCCCATGCCACTCGAAACATTGAGTACAACTCATTGCTGTAAGATTGTCAATACATGCTCAATGTCCCTGTAGCAGGCTTCCGAAGTTTAACGCAAAATTTCATGTTGGCTCTTTGTTCCAACTTCCTCCCCATGACAAAAATCGCAGACTTATGTGATCATAAAAGCAAAAATTTCACAACTCACAAAGTAAACACAGCGATGTCACTCTGCACACTTGCCTCATAAAGGTCACTGCTAGCCCTCACTGTGTGCTGCCATCTGTTGGCATGCTACAAAACTAGTCTGCGAACTTTCTGATACCACCTCATATGTAACTATATATATATGCGTATACATATACTTATCTATACATATATGTGTATACATATACATATCTATCTACCTATCTCTTTCTCTCTCTCTCTCTCTATAGATATATATATACATATACACACATGCATCTGTGTGTGTGTGTACGTGTAAGATACATATATAGTAGAGACACACACACGTGTGTGTATGTATACGCACGTTTATGTGTGGAGTGGTGGGGTGGAGATGTCAAAATATTTATTTTCAAGAAGCTATGTATTTTTTGATCTTTATGCATTCTTGTCTTGTAACTAGCCAACTATAATAGTATAGATTTCATTGTGCATAGACTATATACATACATACATACAAAGAAGCGCTTGTTTGTGTATATACTTTTGATAACATGTGTGAGTGTGTGTGAAAGAGAGAGAGAATTATCTCTATGTACCCAGAACTTGAAAATATTTTTAATTTTCAATCATTAACCAGGAAATCAAAATTGTGTTAAAGAGTTATTGGCCTTGAGCTTAATGAACAGGCGAAAATGAAATTTTCGAGATGACAAGAATTCCTTAATACTGTAATTGTGACGACAACGACGACGATACTTATAATGGTGAATGTAATGATGATGATGATGGTGGTGATGTTATATCTATCACCATACTTTTAAATTATTTTGATTAATAAAATTGCGATATTTGTTGATAAAAAGCAAATGTTTATCATTGGTTTTTGGTGAGTTTTTCAATGAACTAGGGATTTTTAGGGGGAGGGGGGAAACCAATACCTACATGTAGAATGTTATAAACCTTGGAACCCTATGGACAATTTGGCTATTTAGTACTTCGTAGTAACTTGAAAAGGTTTGTAGGTGTTAGGAAAAAAAATTTTTTCCGATAAGTATTCCTGCTTTCACATTGTATTGATCATGAAGTTTTTGAGTAAAAGAACTTTTATTGGTTACCTGATCAATAATATGGGAAAAAGTACCACAAATAGTTAACAAATTTAAGAATAAAAATTCCCATTTTCAAAAGGAAAAAAAAAATAATAAACACATGCACTGGTCAATAATTGATTTAAATTTAGTACTGATATATGGTTTAAATATTTTTATATCACTTAAAAGTGAAGAAATAAAAAAAAAAGTGTTTTACTATTTTTGTTGAAGGAAGAAATATAGATTACCATGAAATGGATAATATGTAATTTTATCCTTCAAAAACATGTGTACATATATGAAATACCTAAATAGCAAATATATTCAAATAAGAAAAGAATTTTATATGGAAATTCACAATATATTCATGTAAATAGTACTTTTATATAAAAACTCACAAACTAAATTATCTATTACTGGATTATGTATAAAATATATTTAAGAATAATATAAAATGCTTTCTAATCTTGTTTGACTCTGAAACAAGGCAGAATAGAATTCTCAATCTGAATGAGAAATATTTCGCTGTGCAAATACCTTTTCTAAAATTCAATCAAACTAGTGTGTGCATGTGCATGTGTACGTGCGTGCGTGTAATACAATATTAGTTATTCTTACCATATATATTCCTGTCTGCATCTTTGCTTTCATTTGCAGATATATTTCGTCCAGAATTCCATTTGGACGATGTGTAACGATTTGTATTTTGTGATTCTGCAGCAGTTGGAGTTACATGTTTCATACGCTGTTTCTGCCAGAGTTTCAGTTCGTTAAGAATATTGGCTTTGCTTTGGTCTCTTGGTGGCACTTGGGGTGGAGACAAGGAACGTTGGTGTGTATTAGATGCATGTGTGGGTAAAGATGCCTGGTCAGTTGCAAAAGGTTCTTGTGTATCAGTATTATATTGAAGGTGTGAGTGGCTCACCTGTCGTGATTGAAGGGGTGGCCTGTCTGCAGATCTTGTAAGACAAGGTAAACGTTGGTTGTGAGTAAACTTGTCATTAGATACAGCATTGTTTCCTACTCCAGTTCCAATAGATTGAAGACTGTTATTATTGTTATATCGACTAGTATCGTGGTTACTATTAACCGGGGTGTTGTAATGTGTATTGCTTGAATTATAATGACTAGCTGATGTCTGATAATGAGTGTTGTGTTGATGACCACTGCTATGCACATTGGTTGTCACGTTTGTCGCACTGTTCTGATGGCCTAAGGTAGTGTGCTGACTGCTGCCCAGTCGGCCAGGCACATTCGTTATACCAGTGGCTGGAGTTAAGCTGCTGTTAAAGACATCCGCCGCAGTGTTGTGATGCCGATTGAAAAACTGACCATCAATATTTGGCGAAAGATTTATGTGGCCGTACTGCTCTTGTGACCCTGTGAAATTCATATTTTTTTCATCATTATAATTGTTTAATTTGTTTTCCTTACCCAAGAAAACCCCATCTTGATCTGATTGCTCAACATCAGTATTATTGTGAGAATCATCAAGTCTGTTTCGCCACAGAACGAGTTTAAGACCGGCTACAAATCTATCAAAATTCAAATAACCATTTGGTGGTGTCACTTTTCTGAGAGCATCTACAACACCAGGCGGAAGGCCTTTAACACCGTCTTCCTTCCATCGGCTTTCAATATCCAATAATCGAACATAACCACTGTGGTTTTCATCAAGAATATCGAAAAGAATTCTTAGAGAAGATACAAACTGTTTAGGGAGATCATCAGTCGTGTTACTATTTTTAAGGTTACATAAAGAAGTATTGCTGTTGATCGATTGATATTGTTGTTGATGAGAACTATCGATATGAGACATCGTTTTGAAACCGCAAACACATAGATAATCAAATCAACTATCAACAAGCAATAACAAAGAAACAAAAAATAATTTCTAACGTGAAACAATGAATGAAACACGAAAAATGATAAATCAGCAGATTTTGTCGGCAGACGAATTCAAATCAAAACGTGCGTGAGAATTTGTTGATGTTTTCTTTTCCGTCCCTGTACTTTCCAGATATAAATAACAAACGTAAGAAACAATGCATTAATTTGTGAGATTATTCAGAAAGGGAGAGAAGAAGAAAAAAAAAAACGAATAGCTCACTAAAAACAAAAAAAGAATAATGAAGCTCAAAATATGACCTAAGGTAGGCAGAGAGTGCGCGAATAACGATTTAAAGTGGGTTTAGGTCAGACTAACGAAGGCCGACGACACTTTTGATTGGTCAGGTCGAGTGGGCACTTTAGCCATATAAGCAAAACAAAATTATGAGTGGAACAAACGAAACGAGAAATTTAAATAAATTCAATTAAAAAATGTCTTTATTTACAATTTAATACACTTTGTGGATGGTAAAACTATTTTCTTTACATTTCTTTAAAGAAGTGAAGCAATATAAACTTTGATTTTATTGTTCAAGTGGTAAGCAACACTGTTTTTTAAGGTATGAAATCAAAAAGTATCAAACAAAACAAAGAAAGATAAACAGTCGGGTCGTTGGTCACATTTATTAATTTTATACTTTCAATACGTTAGAAGCATGCAGTCAAGTGGTTGTCACGAAATGGTTTGTCAAATGATTTTACTTAGTTAAATAAATACTGTTGAGAAAAACAGATTCTTGAGAAGTGCCACTTTAAAAGTTAAAAAAATAATAGTAATAAAATAAAAATGAAATGAAGGAAAGTATTTTTGAAAGTTAACAAAACTTGTTATTCGTGCTCACAATAATATATTTACGCAGTGAAAGTTTCTTTTCCTCTTTATTATTTTCTTTCGCTTTCTACATTTAATTCATACATTATCAATTTTAAGTATATTTACTCGAGGAATCAAAACTGTAAGGAAAAGGTAGAGTTATTTGACTCAGTGTGCGACTGATACTGTTTAACGATTCTCGAAGGTAAGGTCGTAATTATAAAAATAAACAAAAAAATTATTACTCCTTATCGACTCTGTGAAATAACTGCAATTAGAAAAAAACCGTCTATGACTGCATCATTGTCTATGACTACTCTTAAAATAATCACATCATGGTCAATGCTTTCTGGATCAATCGTTGAACTTCGATCTAAGCTGTGTTTTTTTTTTTTTTTTACCGTTTTATGTTGTAGGTTATGTCTTCGGTGGAACATTAAACTCGTCGAAGTCGTGAAGAAATGATTTATTGTTCAATAATGCAGTTTTTCTCCTTATCTAACTATCTATCTATTTATATATATATATATATATATATATATTATATATATATATATATATATATATATGTGTGTGTAAACACGCGCGTCTTTGTTTTTTTTTTTAATACATTCAGTAACCTTCGTTATAGTATTAGAAAAATGTTTCGGATAAGAGAGGAGTCACGTTTTAATATATTCACCTCTTCATTTCTTGATCTGAGGCAAATCGTTTCTTCCTAAAACATCTTTGATTAGAGCAAACAGGTGGCAGGAAGGAGGCTAATAGAGAACGTACTTATACCTCAAATTTGAGTTTTTGAAATATTTCAACGGTGTGAGCGGCTGTATGGAGATAGGCATTGTCATGCAACAACACAAAGATTTTCAACAGTAGTCCTCAGCATTTGCTTTGAATTGCACGCTTTTAGCTTGTCGTATAACATCTCCCTATAATGAACATCTTCACTGTTGACTACTCTTGATATTGCTTCGATATTGGCCGTTACAAGTTCCAATAAAATATCGGAATCACTTTTTCTGCTGTTGGTTAAGTTTTTAACTTTCTTTTTTTTTTTGTATCAGCCGATTGTGGAAGTTTGCATTCTATATTCTCACACTTACTCTCTCGCTCATAGTGATATATCCATATTTTGCCACCAGTGACAATTCTATATTTATTTATTCATTTATTCTGAAGATGTTTCGCTTATATTAGGATAGCGATCCAAAAGTTATGAGTAGATTTGAAAACGATTTTTTTTGTACCATTCTGTAAGTTTTTGGACCTATCTTGCACAAATTTAACCAAAGGCAAATCTACTTATGACATGACATATTTGCAAATTATATGCCACTTCATCAATACATACCTCTCAGTTGTACAGAACCGTGTCATGAATTTGTTCAGTATTGTTATCAGTAAGGTATAGTAATACTGGTTCTTTTCTTGTGTGACCATTTCTAATTTTTTCAATCTATCTATTGACAGTTTATACTGGTAAAACACTGTCCATATACTCTGATGAAAGCTTCTGATGACTTTTTGTCTCTGTTACAGAAAATGGATCAGTAAATGCTGCTCTTCTTTAGAACAAACAGAAAGCAGAGTGAGAATGGTTAATGTAATAATGGTTTCAAATCTTGGCACAAGGCCAGCAAGTTTGGGGGAGGGCATAAGTCGATTACATCAACCCCAATTGGAACTTATTTCATTGACGATGAAAGGTAAAGTTGGCCTCATCGGAATTTGAACTCAAAAAGTAAAGACAGACGAAATATTGCTAAGCATTTTGCCTAGTGTGCTTATTGATTCTACCATATCACTGCCTTAATGGTTATTGTAATAATGGGTTCTGATTTTGCCAAGGGCAGCCATTTGGAGGAGGGGATAAGTCGATTACGTTGACTCCAGTGTTTCACTGGTACTTAATTTATTGACCCCGAAGGATGAAAGCCAAAGTCAACTTCGGCAGAATTTGAACTCAGAGCATAAAGATGGGCAACATACTGGTAAGCATTTTGCCCAGCACGCTAACAATTCTGCCAGCTCACTGCCTTATGGTTAATGTAATAATAGAAACTTAACTGATGTTTCAAGTTCAAGCCTTACCAGTGAGACTAGTAATGTGTCTACAACTAATTTTCACCTATGATAGAAGACACTTGCCCAAAGTGAGTTGTGAGATAGGAATTTCAAAATCAAATGTTCATTATATTTTGAAGCACTGTCCCTGGAAAAATTACATTCCAAAAATTGTTCATGCTCTCAGTGAAGATGGTCCAGAAAGAAGAGTGGAGTTTTGTGAGTGGCACTTGGCACTCACAAAACTTAGAGTTTCGGGAATGGAAGTTGCACACTTTCCAACAAAGATTGTTTGGAGTGATGAGGCTATGTTTAAATTAAATGGCTCAATTAACCATCGCAATTACACCTAATGAGGACTTGAGAATCCACATATTTCAGTGAAACATCGGGTTAATTTACCAGGAGTTACATTATGTTATAGCTTATCATAAAAAGGATTTATTGGAATTTGTTTGTTTGTTTTAGAGGTGATAGGCATGGCTGTGTGGTAAGAAGCTTGGACAAGTGTCTTCTACTATAACCAATCAAAGCTTTGTGAGTGGATTTGATAGATGGAAACTAAAAGAAACCCATTTTATGTGTGTGTGTGTGTGTGTTTCTTTTCCACCACCACTTGACAACTGGTGTTGGTGTGTTTACATCCCCATAACTTAGCAGTTCAGCCAAAGGGTTTGAAAAAGTACCAGGCCTTAAAAAAAGGACTGGGATCAATTCATTAAACTAAAAATTCTTAAAGGTGGTACCCCAGCATGGCCACAGTCTAATGAATGAAGCAAGTAAAAAAACAGATGGTGTAACTGGTCCCATTTACTTGAACTTACTATATCAGTCTGTCATGCTAAGCATTCAAGAGGACTTTGAAGATGTGGAGTTTTTATTTCCAGCCAGATGGGGCACCTCACACTATCATAATAATGTAATGGCCTACCCTGATGAGATTTTGCCAAACAAGTTGATTAGTTGAAGAGGTTCTGTAGAATACTCTCTTATTTACTAGATATCAAACCACTAGACCATCTTTCATGGGGATTCATAACAGATAAAGCTTATAGTACCAAACCATCAACAATTGACAAATTGAGAGTGACCATTGAACAAGAAGGCACCCAAACACTGAACATTTCCGATTCCATTGCTTAACATTTTTCAGAATAATCAGTTTGAAAACAGGTGTTTATAAGAAAATCAATATTTGTCAGTAGATTCTATCAAATTTTGAAAATGAAATGTATCTTAATAATTCCTGACTTTATAATCATTCAGTGTGTACATACACTTTTTTGGAACACTGTATACACACACACAAACATGCACACACCTTTGGTCAGCTCTGTTCAATTATCAAAAAGGCTTTTCAACTGTGACCCCCTTGAGTTTTTTTTTTACCTTGTATATGCTGTGAATCTAGAACTAATATCATCCAGTGTGTTCTTTCCTAACATAGTGGGGTGTGATTTGAGAGATATTTATCTGTTATTTCTATTAGGTCAGTTGACCATACAGACTTTTCCATTGGTTTGTGAAAACGATAAAGTATCTATGTTTGATGATTTTTCTTTTAACTTTACTATTACCCTCTTCTTTTTCTCTCCTGTTTCTCCATCATCATCATCATCAACATTTATTGCAACTTGAGCAAATATCATTAGACTTCCATCAATAATTAAAATTAGTCATTGATTAATATTGCTTTTTTCTCCTCACAGACTAATTACTTCTAGTTAGCTTTTTATCATTACATGCATTAAATATATCAACACTGCAGGTGATGTCTCCCAATTATCTATTATCTAAACAATTCTGCTTTTCTATTATGACCACTGGCCAAGTAATCTTGTGCATTTACTTTGTGATTCTCTTACCACTACTTTACCAATTATGATGAAGTCTGTGTTTTGCTGATGAAAAAATAATAAGTCAGAAACACAACCAAAGTTGTTTCCCACACTTGTTAAAATAAATTAAAATAATATTAACTAGTATTGTTTTGTTTGTTTAATCTGGCTCCAAGTAATTATTTATAGTTAACTTGTTAATACTCTTTGCATTACATGTGTTAACATGAACACTTACTACATAATAATAATACCTATAGTTTAGCAACTGGTCAGAATCTGCATAGAAGAATTACAGCTAATTGAATCGACCTGCAGTACATTACTGGTACTTAATACAACTACATAATAAGTCAAGGGGAATCAAGTATCCTCACCACAAGGTCCAGTCCTTCTTGCAGTATAATGGTTTGTGTGCTCCTGTGAGATCAATACCAGTGGAAAGCATAAGTAGGGCCTTCATGCTGAACAGCTCAAAGGATAGAAGCCAGATTAATATGGAGCACCACTAGCCAGAAGTAAAAAGGGGTTTGTATAGGGTCAAGGCACCTACCTAGAAAAGAAAAGTTACAGAAGCACTGAGGACTATTCAAAAGCGGAAACAAGCCTTGCTTCAGAGAAACATATGATATGGTGCAGCAAAGAATGCTGGAAAAACACGGATCTAACTGAAAAGAAGCAGAAAACACAGCCCAGAATTGAGGACAGTGGAGCAACGTAATTAATGACCTGTTCATAAGAAGCAAAAGACTTAAATAAGTGAGTAATCAACTATCTAGAATAATAAGAGCAACTCTGAATTTAGAAAATAGAGTGGATGCAAATGAATTGAAGAGATGACTGAGTCAAGAAGAGGCAGGTTGTTTCATCTCAGGTCAGCTCTAATCAAGCAAAACTTAAGATCAAAAGTATTCCAGCTCTGATCATCTTATATTTTATTCAAACATACTATACCTAGAACTATGTAAGAATTAACACTTCCTTCTCTAAGCCTAGATTCGGTTTTGAATCTAGGCTTAGAGAAGGAAGTGTTAAATCTTACACTACTTCCTTCTCTAAGCCTAGATTCGAAACCGAATCCATGAATTCTCGGTCGTCCAAACCACGACGATCAACAGGTGCGAAAAAAGATTTTCTTTGTCCTGTTACTCGTCGTGGTTTGGACGACCGAGAATTCTTGGATTCGGTTTCGAATCTAGGCTTAGAGAAGGAAGTGTTAATTCTTACAACTACATTATCCACGATGTGCTTGCAATTTCTGTTCTTTTTTTAACAGTAAGATTTGATTTGAGAGAGAAATCTGCTGTTGTTTCTAACAAAATGGGTGACTATGTAACTTACTCCCTTCATTGGCTCAAGCTAGTTGTGATAGCAGAAGCACAGGTGCATATTTGTAAGTGAAATAATTACACTATTATATAAACTATAATTTGGAGGAGTATTGAGAAAGAGTAACATTGTTTTCTTATGGAAGAGTTAGGTAAAGATTAGGAATAAAGGATCAACTCAAATGTTCACTTACGAAATATCACAAAATTGAGTTACATGAAAACATACTATAATAAACTTTAAACTCCCTCTGGTATTCAAATTACTAAAACTCCCAAGCAATCAGCACCACTTCAACAACAACCAAAAAAAAAAAAAAAGAAAATGTGTTATCAATTAGAGTCAAAAGAATTTGTGCTAATTTATGTTAATTAATTAATTGTCATTGAAAGAAAGTTCCTCCTATATCTCAAAGTGCAGTAGTTTTTTTTTTTGTATTTACAGTACCTGTATTCTATTAGGTAAATAAAACCTATTCTTTAATTATACTTTTATTTCTTCCTGTTTTTCTCATTTTTACTTCATTCAGAATATTAATGACAATACTAATATAGTTTTAATGAGTTTTGTAAGTAGTTTAAAAAGTGATGATCGAATATTTGGAAAATTCAGTTATCCAGCTGCCCTTTAGCCCAGTGGTGTCAGATCGGAGGATGTTTACTGTATTGTGCAGATACAACCCAACCCATAGATGAAGCAAGTGGAGGCACATGGCCTAGTGGTTAGAGCAGCGGACTCGTAGTCAAGGGATCACGGGTTCGAATCTTAGACCGGGCGATGTGTGTGTTTATGAGCGAAACACCTAAGCTCCACGCGGCTCTGGCAGAAGGTAATGGCGAAACTTCTGCTGACTCTTTCGCCACAACTTTCTCTCACTCTTTCCTCCTGCATCTTGCAGCTCACCTGCGATGGACCGGCATCCCATTCAGGTGGGGAACCTATACGCCAAGGAAACTGGGAAACCGGCCTTATGAGACAGGCATGGCTCGAGAAGGAACAAACAACATAGATGAAGCAAGAAATAAATTACTTCCATCAGTTATTAGATGTTGAGGCACTGCATCCTTCAAAACTTCCCTGCTTCTTGAAATTTGCCAATAGTGCACCTGGTACACCCCACCCCCGTTTCTTCTTTTTTTTAAAGACATTTTTCACTGTTCACTTCCTGTGCATATTCTGCTCATGCAGTTTTGGTTATTTTTTCTGATGAGCTGTACTGCACCTGAGCACTATATACAATAAGTTCGTTATTATATAAGACAAATGGACAACATTGAAGGAGAGGAAACTATGTTAAGGTTCTTGAAGAAGACTTGAGTTTCAAAACTTCTTGTAGCATTGCACACAACATTTAACCACTGTGTATTGGAATGCATAGTAATAGATTTAATACATCTAGAACTGAAAATCTCCTCCTAGTTATTCATCTCATTATTGATGTGCTGTAGGCAGTGGCAGACTGTCCAGATTGTCCGCTTGCCCAATGGCAAGTGGGCTCCTGCGCCATTAGGATCCATATATGGGGGCTCGTGTTAGTATCTAAAAGGGCCCATCCCCTCAAGCTTGAGAATTTTTTATTCACTCCTGGAAGAATGCATTAATTCAGCCTGGCTGCATTTGTAGACAGTTGAAAAGAATACTTTTAGCAAAAAAAAAAATTATATGATAGCATTGTAGTTGCTGGTGGGTCCCCTTAGTCTCCTGACAACCAATATTTTCAGACCCTGTCCACCACTGGCTGTAGGTCTGTTCAATGAAAGATAATCTGAGACTATACTGTAACTTCTTCTTCTTCTTCTTCTTCTTCTTCTTCTTCTTCTTCTTCTTCTTCTTCTTCTTCTTCTTCTTCTTTTCTTCTTCTTCTTCTTCTTCTTCTTCTTCTTCTCTTCTTCTTCTTCTTCTTCTTCTTCTTCTTCTTCTTCTTCTTCTTTTTCCTCTTCCTCTTCTTCTTCTTCTTCTTCTTCCTCTTCTTCTTCTTCTTCTTCTTCTTCTTCTCTAAATAAAGGAGTATGCTTGGTGTTATCAAGTAGAACAATAGAACCTGAACAAAATTGCCTTTTCTCTTTTGCATTACAAGTTCAAATCCCATCAAGCTCAATTCATCAAGTTCCATTTTTCTAAAATCAATGAAATATGTATTTTATTAAAATACATATCAAATTAAGTCAACTCTATTCCTTTGAACAAAATTTGACCAAGTGCCTAGACCAAAGAAATATATACTGTGTTTCCACCTCAAAATCGTCATCAACTTCAGTCTCATAAATGCCAACCACAAATTCATTGTCAGCCTCAGTTTCATTACTTTCAGTCATGACTATGTTGTCACTCTTGATTTTATCATTGTCAACTTTAATTTCATCATCGTCAACTTAGATGTCTCTGAAGAATGGAGCAACTTTTTTTTTATGAGTAGACTTTGACAGCAGTTATAATAATAATAATAATGAAATTATTGTATACAGTGATCAGGTGCACCACAACTTGTCAAAAGTGCATATAAAGCATATGCAGTAATGTACAAATGTCTGGAAAGTGAACAGTATATGAGTCAGATACATGCTTGCGTGTGTATGGAGGGGAGAGAATCAGGTGTAGTGTTGGCGAATCTCAGGAAGCATGGAAGTTTTGAAGGATGCAGTGCTCCGACAACTAACAACTGATACCTGCAGTTTGTTCCATACTTCAGCAACTCTTAGCATGAAAAAAATGTTTCCGAAAGTCATGGGAGCTGTGCTGTTTTCTGACTTTGTAAACATGTCCATGGGTGTTAGACAGGTGGAGTTTGAAAAGGTGCTCAGAGTTATTGTTAATAAGGTGGTTAATAACTTTATAGGTGTCTGTTGAAGAATTGTAAAAGAATGTGAACATTAAAAGGTTTTGTAAAGGATTACAAGTTTTCTATAATAAAAACTGTCACATTACCATAGATATACATATAGTCGTACATTAGATGTATGTAAAACTATATACTATACTAGATACTTATGCAAGAAGACAAAGATAAAAATAACATCAGTCTAACCTTTTATTCATTATTTCCATTCCTAAATCATACCGCACAATCATCTTTGATAATCAAAATCTGCCCAGTTTTGATCAATATGTATTTACATTCATAAATACATATATTGATCAACAGCTGGCTGATTTTTATTACTGAAGGTGACTGTGCTGGAATTTTTAGGAATAATATATTAAAAGAGTTAAGTAGGAATAATAAATAAAAGGTTAAATTGATGTTATTTATTTTTGATGTTAATGAATTTAAGTTGACGTTGACAAGATTGAGATTGATAATAATAATAATAATAATAATAATAATAATTGTGTACAGTGCTCAGGTGCACTACAACTCATCTAAAGTGTATATATAATCAGGTGTAGTTTCGGCGGATTTCGGAAAGCATGAGGGCCTTAAAAGATGCAGTGTCATGGCAGTCAACAACTGACGCAGGCAACTCTGAGCGTGAAAAAATGTTTCCGAAAGTCATGGGAGCTGTATTGTTTTCTGACTTTGTAGGCATGTCCACGTGTGTTAGACACATGGAGATCAAAAAGGTGTTCAGTGTTGTTGTTGGTGAGGTGGTTGATAACTTTGTGGGTGTTTACCAAGTCCGTCGCCAAACGCCGGAGCTTCAGTGAATCCATGCCCAGGGAAACAAGGCGCTCAGAATATGGTAGGTGTCTGATGGAGGGTATGCGTTTGGTTGCACGTCTCTGGACAGATTCCAGGAGGTCAATGTTCTGTGCAAGATAGGGGTTCCAAACTGATGATGCGAATTCCAAGTGTGGTCGTACCATAGCTGTATACAGTTTTAAATAGATGGCTGGAGAGCGGCTAACAAAAGACCTGCTGAGTGATGCCAAGACACCCTCGGCCTTCCTGACAATCTTAGAGATATGCTTTGACCAACGCAAATCACTGCTGACAGTGATGCCTAGGTCACGCTCGCAAGAGGATTTCTTGATATCAGTGTTGTGGAGGGAGTAAGTGAACGCAGGGTTTTTTCTCCCAAAATGCATGGTGGTACACTTGTCCACAGCCAGTTTCAGTTGCCAGTCTGTGATCCATTGCTGCATTGTGTCTAGGTCTGATTGCAGGAAAGAGTTGTAGACATCAGGATCTGTCCTCTTGATTTCAAGGTACAGCTTGATGTCGTCTGCATATTTCAATACTGTGGCATTCTTTAAATTGGCATCTATGTCGTTAATGTATGCCACAAACAAGAGGGGACCAAGGACAGATCCCTGTGGTACACCCGATGACATCTCATATGGTGTAGAGTGCTGTCCTAGAACTGTGACTACCTCCTTTCGGCTGAGGATGAAGGATTTCAACCAGTTAAAAAGGTCATCCCCCACACCCATTGCAGAGAGTTTCACCATAAGCCTTTTGTGTGGCACAGAGTTGAAAGCCTTAGCAAAGTCAAGGTAGACAACATCCACCCATGAGCCACTGTCAGTAATCTGAGTAATGTCCTCAAGGAACTCGACAAGCTGGTCACTGCAGCTGGAGTTAGGGACAAATCCATATTGTGAGGGTCGGATGAGACTGTGAGAGCTCCAGAAGTTCCAGAGTGTTTCTCTGACACACGATTCCATCAGTTTTGCAATACAGCTAGTGAGACTGACTGGGCGATAGTTGACAGGTGATGTGCGGTCGCCCTTTTTGAACAGAGGAATGACACTGGCAGTTTTCCACTGCTCCGGAGTAGCACCATTGTTGAGACAGTACTGGAAGAAAATAGAAAGCTGGTGTAAAAGGAAGTGCCTGCCACGTTTGAGAAGCAGGTATGTAACTCCATCGAGACCAGGGGAGGCATAGTTGCGCATACATACATATGACTTATATATATATATATATGAGTCAGTCTCATATATAAGTATATATACACACACACATATATATATATGTTAAATGCGCCTCAGATATGAGACCGACTCAAAATAAAAATATAATACAATGTATATAGACATGGCTGTGTGATAGGAAGCTTGCTTCCCAACCACATGGTTCCAGGTTCAGTCCCATTGTGACAACTTGGACAAGTGTCTTCTACTAAAGCCTTAGGCTGACCAAAGCCTTGTGCATGGATTTGGTAAACATAACCTTGTAATATATATATATATATATAGCAGTGGTGACTCAGGCTGTTTAGGCTTAGCCCAAGTATAAATTTAGTAAAGTTAACATGTATTTGCAAGCTGATTTAATTTCTACTAACACTGGCTTCAGGTATGTAATTACAGCCAGTAACTCAGGCTTCTTTTATTGAGCCTGGCTGCAGTTCATTTATTTTTATTCAGTGTCTGGCAGTCATCTTAGAAGTGCCCTGTGCCAAAAAATATCCTTCATAGCAGACATTCTCTCAACATCGTTCACACGTGCCTGACTCAGTCTCAGAAGTTATAATTGTAAAAATTTGAAGTAATTCAAATTCAATGTTTTCTTGAAACAGTAAATTTCCATAGAGATTAGGATTTAAATTCCAATCTATGAAAAGTTTCCATTCTTAAAGGAACAAAAAATTATCCAACAACTTAGGCTAATACCAACAAGCCTGGTAGGTGCAAAAGACTAACTGGCATCGCTTGTCAAGAGTACAGATGTTTGTTGTGTGCTCTGCTGTCATTATTTAATTGCTGTTATTCTGTTCCTCTGTATGTAAAAATTAGTCATGTTTTGCAGAGTTGCTTTATTTTTATCCTTAACTTAGAAATGGAGAAAAACATAGTGTTAGGTATAAAAAAATAAGCCATTTGGGGTTAGAAATAAATCAGAAAATATGAAATTCTTCAAGCAGGCATGTGTCTTATGTGAAATCTGTGATGAGCCTGAGGGACAAAATCTGTGGTAAGCTAAATTAAGTACCAGTTACGCACTGGGGTCGATGTAATCGACTTAATACCTATGTCTGTCCTTGTTTGTCCCCTCTGTGTTTAGCCCCTTGTGGGTAATAAAGAAATAGGTAAGTTTGAGTGACACTGATGATCTGGAGTCGCCTCTGAAAGATGTGTGCTTGTGTGTGTCTTTGTGTCTGTGTTTGTCCCCCTATTACCACTTGACAACTAGTGTTGGTGTATTTATGTCCATGTAACTTAGTGGTTCAGCAAAAGAGAGCGATAAAATAAGTACTGGGCTTAATAAAGAAAGTCCTGGTGTCGATTTGTTCAACTAAAAGCTTTCAAGGTGGTGCCCCAGCATGGCCACAGTCAAATGACTGAAACAAGTAAAAGAATACATCATTATTGTCATCATTATTACGATAACGAATCTGTTGTGGTTGATTGAAGTCAGTTATTTTGCCTCTTCGATATAACACTTTTAGCATTTAGCGACATTGAGGTTTGCATAGAATCTGAAACATTCAAAGATAGAGAAAAAAAACAAAAAAAAACATGTAAAATGTAAATTGAGTTAGCAAAGCAAATATTTTATATCTAACAAGGAAAATTAATTGAGACATTGAAACAGTGACGTAGAAAATGTCTTGAAAATATATATATGTATATATATCTTAGCATATGTGTCTCATCATGCAGTATTGTATATGTGATCTGTAATGTGATACACCTGTTACTTTAACTACCTGTCAGTAAACCAGGTTCGTTTTCCAAAAGTAATTAGTCTTACATTCAAAAGAATCCATTAGCTGAATTTTTGCTACGAAATCTTTAAGGGAATAATTTCGTAGAATTGTGATCCTTGAAATGATGAGAAAGATTTTCATTGAAAAGACATTGGAATTAAGTTAAGTGAACTCTCTAACTAAAATTTTACAGTGTTATAATAAAATAGCGTAATTATCTCTTTAGCTCTGGTATCTAACACTCCTCGACTTTTTAAGCATCAGTTTTATGTGGAAAGTATGGACAGGCGCAGGAGTGGCTGAGTGGTAAGTAGCTTGCTAACCAACCACATGGTTCCGGGTTCAGTCCCACTGCGTGTCATCTTGGGCAAGTGTCTTCTGCTATAGCCCCGGACCGACCAATGCCTTGTGAGTGGATTTGGTAGACGGAAACTGAAAGAAGCCTGTTGTATATATGTATGTATATATGTATGCATATATGTATGTGGCTGTGTTTGTCCCCCTAGCATTGCTTGACAACTGATGCTGGTGTGTTTACGTCCCCGTCACTTAGCAGTTCGGCAAAAGAGACCGATAGAATAAGTACTGGGCTTACAAAGAATAAGTCCCGGTGTCAATTTTCTCGACTAAAGGCAGTGCTCCAGCATGGCCGCAGTGAAATGACTGAAACAAGTAAAAGAGAGAATAGAATATATAGTCTTTCTTACTCATCATGCTCCTCCTCATTATCCTTATCATCATTATCACTGGTTTAATGTCCACTTTTTGATACTCACATGGGTTAAAGAGAATTTTATTGAGGTGGATTTTCTATGGTTGGATGCCTTTCCTGTCACCAATTCTCACTTGTATCAAGACAAGGTAATATTTTCCCATAGCCAGAAATGTTTTCATGGAAGATTGGAAATGAAGGACACCGCTTGCATGACAGTGACACTCATTTACATCTATCAGGCGAAGTCAAGGTAAGGAGACAGTAAACACACATGCACACACATATGAATATATACGTGAGTGTGTGTGTGTGTATGTGTGGAAGCGCAATGGCCCAGTGGTTAGGGCAGCGGACTCTCGGTCGTAGGATCGCGGTTTCGATTCCCAGACCGGGCGTTGTGTGTGTTTATTGAGCAAAAACACCTAAAGCTCCACGAGGCTCCGGCAGGGGTTCGTGGCGATCCCTGCTGTACTCTTTCGCCACAACTTTCTCTCACTCTTTCTTCTGTCGGCCTGCTCGCTTAGCCAGCAGGGTGGCGTCATTTGAAGGCTAAAACAATGCGAAGCACATTGTGACTAGCGATGTGTAGCAACATCTGATAGTCTGGTAATATATATATATATATGGCCAAACATGTTTCTCATGGAAGATTGGAAATGAACAACATTGCTTGTAAGACAGTGACACTAATTTTATAACCATCATGTGATGACAAAACAAAAGTATATACACACACACACCTGTATACTTATATATATCCTTTATCATTTACTTGTTTCAGTCATTGGTGTGTAGCCATGCTGGGGCACAGCCTTGAAGGAGTTTTATTCAAACAAATCGACCCCAGTACTCACTTGTTAAAATCTGATTCTTATTTTGTTGTCTCTTTCTGCCAAATGGCTTCAGTTAGGGGACATAAACAAACTAACATCAGTTGTCAAGTGATTGTGGGAGAGAAACACAAAGATAAAGACACATGCATATATATCTACATATATATATATGTGCAGGCGGCACGTAAAAAGCACCCACTACACTCACAGAGTGGTTGGCGTTAGGAAGGGCATCAAGCCGTAGAAACACTGCCAAATCTGACTGGGCCTGATGAAGCCTCCCGGCTTCACAGACCCCAGTTAAACCGTCCAACCCATGCTAGCATGGAAAACGTACGCTAAATGATGATGATGATATATATATATATATATATATTTATATATATATATATATTTATATATATATATATATATATATATATATATATATATATATATATATATATATAAAACGCGGAGTAGATAAAATGGGGGACAACTGATGAAGGGAATGTTCTTTATGTTGCTTGTCTTGTTCCTCTATTTGTGTCTTATTGTTTGAAAAAAGTTCATTTTCCATGCTTTTGTTTTTTATGTTCTCATTTCTCATTTTGTTCATGTTTTTTTTTATCTCCTGTACCCATATATGCATGTATATATACATATATATGTAGGCATGTACACATATGTGTGTATATATGCATATATATATATATATAAAGTTAATCCAAACATGAAAACACAAAGAGAAAATACAACAACGCGAGGATGTGGAACAAGCATAGTATTATTGGATGCTCAGGAAAGAAGGAGGGTTTAACGTTTCGAGCGGAGCTCTTCCTCAGAAACATAGGAAAAGGAAAGAGCCAAAGAAGGGAAGACGAAGAAAAAAAAATCGCCAACAGTACACACGTGGTCACATTTTGAAACATATATATATCATCATCATCATTTAGCGTTCGCTTTCCATGCTAGCATGGGTGATCGAATGCCATGCATCCATTTCCAAGTAAATATATATGTATATGGTTGCAATCAAATGACTGAAACAAGTAAAAGAATAAAAGAATATATATTATGTATGTAATGGGCTTCTTTCAGTTTCCTTCTACTAAATACACTCTCAAAACTTTGATCAGCTTGGGGCTATAGTTCAAGACACTTGCCCAGTGTACCATGTAGTAGGACTGAACCCGGTGTCATGTGGTTGGGAAGCAAACTTTTTACCACACAGCCACACTTGAGTCTATAGCTACACAGACTTCTTCTAGTTTCCAGCTACCAAATCCACTCAAGAAGTTGTGGTTATCTCAGGGCTGTAGCAGAAACACCTATTTACCCAAGATGCCACACTTTGGGACTGAACTCAAGATTAGTACCATTATTAGTATTTTTAATACTAATTTCATTTTACTGAGAGTCAGCTACACCAATTCCAGCCTTTGTAAAAGATCTTTATTAGAAGTGGGCTAGCCGTTTTCTGGCCTAGTGGCTGAAGCAAAAACAATTATGTAGTGGAAATGGTTGAAAGGACTGACAACAGACACTTTACTCTTCAACCAAGAGGAGAAGAGATTGCAAGTATACCCTGAGAGACTAGAAGTGACGCTTTCTGTATAGTGTTATATAAAATGTTATACTGAGAAGTTCTCAAGAAGTTTCAAGGGATTGTCACATTCTAAGGTGGAGGCAGACAAGTAGTTATACCAGCCCAACAAATACTATCTATGTATAAATATACTGGATGTTGAAAAAAAAAAAAGAGGCTGAGAGAAAAAGAGTCAGAGAAAGAAAGAAAAAGAGGGAAATAGAAAAGAGATAGATAATATAATAGGAACCTAGAAATTTCGAGATGGAAATATTATTAAATTAAAAGTTCTTATCTTTGAATTGAATACCAGTGAATTTAATTTAGAATTTGTTGGTCAGCTATGCGTGGGTTGATCTCATACAACTTTGACTCAAAAGATTTTTTTTTTTTTTCTACCAGTCATCTTTATACACACATGGCCACATATGAAAATGAGATGAGAAAGAAAAAGTGTATGAAAGAGACAAAGACAGAGAGGGAATGATAGAGTAGCATTAATATAATGAATAACAAAAGATTTTAAAATTGAGATATTATGAAATTAAAAATTCTTATCTTGCTTCTGCCAATTGTATTTCTGCAAATTTAATTCAGATTTTTTTTTCTTTGGTTGGGTATGTATGTCTCCATCTCAATTATTATTTTATTATTCATGGTTTGAAATTCATCAAAGAATTTTTCTTTCTTACATCAAAGAGAATTACATACCTCTTGGTAAACACTGCATAAAAATGCTGAAGTTTAATAAATTTTGTGTGAGATGCCGAGACAATATTTACAGATCCAGCTATTATTATTTTCTGGAACACGCTTATGTATGTCCTAACAAATAATCTGTCAATGTGTATCATATTGGTTGTACTAATCACAAACAAGATAATGAACATATTCCTAAACAATCATATTACTTATGTTTCAACAGTTATATCAATGAAATTTCTTTGCTTTCTATAATGTTTTTCTTCTGTACAACATTATAGACATTTGGTGTTGCTATGTTGGCTATTAATGCACTATTGTCATGTTTAGTCATGGAAAATTACAACAAGCTAATTTTGTGCTACCAAATAATTCGTCTAGATGCTCAAGTCCCATTGTATTTTTGTATTTTTAATTTTTATCGCAGAAGGCACTTATTATAAGTAACCCTCAGCATCTTGTCAAAAGATGGGTAATATTATGATTACTATTACTCTTTTACTTGTTTCAGTCATTTGCCTTTGGCCATGCTGGAGCACTGCCTTTAGTCGAGCACATCGACCCCAGGACTTATTCTTTGTAAACCTAGTACTTATTCTATCGGTCTCTTTTGCCGAACTGCTAAGTTACGGGGATGTAAACACACCAGCATCGTTTGTCAAGCGATGTTGGGGGTACAAACACAGACATACAAACATATACAGACACACATACATATATATATATATATATATATATATAAATAATTTACAAGATAAGGGCAAAAGATTAGGTATATATATATACATACAACAGGCTTCTTTCAGTTTCTGTCTACCAAATCCACTCACAGGCTTTGGTTGGCCCAAGGCTATAGTAGAAGACACTTGCCTAAGGTGCCATGCAGTGGGACTGAACCTGGAACCATGTAGTTCATAAGCAAGCTACTTACCATACAGCCACTCCTACGCTTATAATCATTATTTTTAACTATTATCATTATTTTTATTTATATTTATCATAATTATTGTTGTTAAGGTGGTGTGCTGGCAGAATCATTAGCATATTGGGCATCCAGCTGTAGAAACCATGCCAAACCAAAGTGGAGTCTGGTGCAGCCCCCCGGTTTGCCAGCTTTGGTCGCACCATCCAACCCATGAACAATGGATGTAAATGATGATGAGGATGACAAAATGCTTAACAGCATTTCCTCCATCTTTGCATTCTAAGTTCAAACTCTGACGAGGTCAACTTTACCTTTCATCCTTTCGGGTTCAATAAAATAAGTACCAGTTGAGTGCTGGGAGTTGATGTAAACAGCAAGCCCTCTCCCCAGAAATTTCAGGCCTTGTGGCTACAGCAGAAAGAATTATAATTGCCAAAACTATTACATACTATATTAGTTAGTAGGTTTGTTGTGAGGTTTGATGACAAGTCTCCTCAAATCTCAAGAATCTTTCTAAGGATTCTTAAAGAAAACAGGATCAGATTTTTGTACAGGTTGACAATGTAAGTCTCAATTCCAATATCCTTTGGGCTCTTTTTTCCTTTTTTCAGTCATCCTTTTTTTCAATCAAGCCCAGTTTTTATTCCACATACATCTATCAGTGGCCTTCCAAGACTGACCATGGATACGTTTCTCACCAATCTGTTTAACATGTTCTCTTTAAATTTCACTCAGAGTCCTTTTCTCCTGTTCTACACTTGATCACCTGTTCTTTATTCACTGCCTTTAGCAATTTCTCTGAGCAGCTCCGTAAATATTCTAGTAGGCTTTATTATTATTATTATCACTACTACTACTACTACTACTACTACTACTACTATATCTGACATACTCAGATTGTTGCTGGAGGCGTCATTAATGTACCAGTTGTTCACTTCCCATGAATTGAGGTGATATGTTCTTTTCAAGTCTCGGGAATTGTGCACAAGCTCCTTGCACTGCGAAGTAAGTCTGTTTTTAAGGATGGGGTCGATTGTTGTTGTTGTAGTTGGTAGTGGTGGTGGTGGTGGTGGCAGCGTTGTTGTTGTTGTCGTTGTCGTTGTTGTCGTCATCGTTGCTGCTTTAGTATTATTACTATTGTTATAAATAGAGTGTTTCAGCCTGTCTTAATAAATCCAGAAATAGGATTTAGCTGCAATAAGATTTTGATAATCTGAAAATCTTTGGCTGGAGGCCAAATATATATATATATATATATATATATATATATATATATACATATATATAAGACAGTTACATAAATCACTTAAGTACAGATGTCAGGATAGATTTGTGCAAAACTATAAACTTTTTTTCTCAATATGAAAATAAGTCACCGCAAAATATTATGAGCATTTTAGTAAAATTATGCATTTATTGTAAATGTCTAATAAATGATTTATTCATACACTGTCACCATAAATACACACACATGCACACACACCAAACTCTGTGTGTGTGTGTGTGTTGATAAATTGTCACTCCATAGTAAATGTTTATTTCATGAAGAGAGAAGATGGAAAATGGATCGAGCTAAAATATTTTATGTTTGAATTCTTAGAAATGTCACTTTGTAAATGTCTTATTCTTGATAAGAAGTAAAATGCATAACTATAGATGACGTAGAAGAAATATTGTCGTATCAAAAATTTGCTTACAGACAACCAACAAATCAATTATGGAATGATTCAGAAATATACAATATATATTTGTATAGACTGGTGCTATTGATATAAAATATTTATAAATAAGTTCCTTGCAGAAAACATAAAAGGTATTTGGGGACGTGTGTGTGTGTATATATATATATATATATATATATATATATATATATATTTACATATTTATATATATGTATATATATATATATATTTATATATGTATATATATATATATATATTTACGTTTAAATATTTGTTGTGCAAGATTTTATTGGCTAAACTGGCAAAATGACCATTCCGAAATATAACAATATATATATTTATATATATATATATGTGTGTGTGTATGTTTGTGTGTCTGTGTTTGTCCCCCCACCACCACTTGACAACTGATGCTGGTGTGCTTACATCCCCGTAACTTAGTGGTTCGGCAAAAGAGACCGATAGAATAAGTACTAGGCTTACAAAGAATAAGTCCTGGGGTCGATTTGCTCGACTAAAGGCAGTGCTCCAGCATGGCCACAGTCAAATGACTGATACAAGTAAAAGAGTAAAAAGAAATGTTAAATGATGACGATGATGATGATTGTTTGGTTGTTTGATTAATTGAACTACCAGATCTCTTGAATTACCACCCTTTCTATTTCCTTTGTTTTCTCTCTCTTATATTCACATTGTACTTTGAGGGTATGTCCTCGCCATTTCTTTCTCTCTCTCTCCAACTGGGGAAGCCACTGTTTCTCTATCATACTTTAACTCCTCAACACCTGGTGTAAAGCTGTTTATTGCCCTCAATATTCAGTTGGGAGTGGAGGAGGTAGTGTCTTGAAAATTACTTGGTGACCTCACGGGTATTGGTGACCTCACGGTATTGGTGCCTTGAGAAAGCACCCAGTACACTCTGTAAACTGGTTGGTGTTAGGGAAGGACATCCAACCGTATGAACCATGCCAAAACAGATGCTGGAGTTTGGTGCAGTCAATCCTTTTGCCCATCAGATCCAACCCATGCCAACATAGGAAGCAGATGTTAAATGGTGGTGGTGGTGGTGATTGGTGGTGATGGTGGTGGTGGTGGTGGTGGTGGTGGTGATCAGTGGTGGTGGCTGAGTATCCTACAGTTGTGTACTCTTAATGTAATTCTCAGGCAGAACCAGCATGATACCTTTGTGTAACAAGGCAGAACCTTTAAAATATGGGGACAGTTCATCTGATGAGCTTCCCTAAAGATTTCTCCTATTCAGTTTCACATTTTGTTTTTCAGAAAATCTCCCACAAATCATATTTTAACATCCTTAATAAAGAAAGGATACATTAGATAATGTATTCTGTTGTGTCAGGGGAGAGTCATTTTCTTTTTGGGCCTTATGATGTAACACACTCACCGGTAAAATTTCCATTTATTTGTTATTTTTATTTTTCGGTGAGTGTGTTATATTATAAAGCACAAAAAGAAAATGACTCTCCCCAGACACAACAGAATATACTTCGACACACGAACTCATATAAAGAATCTTGCAAACCAAATCCCAAAACGAAATATTAGATAATTTAGTTCTAGCCATATCCTTACACAGATGAAGTGGTCATAAGTGTATTCATTTAAGAGTTGCTCTGGGGTTAACCATCAAAAAGATTAAGAAACTCCAGAGAGTTGATGGCTTGTTTCTGAGGGAATTGCTAACAACAACTGCTGACATCCACAGAAGATGGTATGTGATATTTCAGCAATAATTCACTAACATGAAACAATAAAAGGAATTAATAAGTGGCAGCAACAGGAAACAGACAGATAAAATGTCAACTGCCAACAAGAATTAGATTCTTTTCCACTTCTCTATACTCAAATGTCTTATCTATTAGATCATACTTATATTCTTGTTTTGTACCCATTTATGAACAACAATATTTTTCAACAGAACTCATCATCATCATCATCATAATTTATTGTCCTCTTTTCTATGCTTGCATGGGTTAGACCAAATTTGTTGAAACAGATGTTCTACAGCCAGATATCCTTCCTCTCATCTATTTCCTACCAAGATAATATTTCCCCACGGCTTGACAGGTTTTTCCTGGAAGGACTAGAAGCAAACAACATTCTTGTATGATAATGATGCTCATTTTTCTAACCACCACATGACGCCAAGACGCGAATGTACACAAACACACATACACACACACACTAATATATTTATATACGAGGTGGTATCAAAAAGTTCCTGGACTAGGTCTGTAGGACAACATCAGATGGCAGCACATTGAAAGCTAGCAGTGACCTTCATGAGGCAGTGTGCTGATTGATATTGCTGTGTTTAATTCTCATGTTGTGAAATTTGTGCTTTTGTGATCACACGTATGCTGTAGTCTGTGATTTTGTCATGCATGGACAAGAAGTTGGAACAAAGAGCCAACATGAAATTTTGCATTAACCCTTTTGTTACCAACACGGCTGAAACTGGCTCTGGCTTTTGAGTACAAATGTCTTGTTTTCATAAGTTTTGAATTAAAATCTTCCACCAAACCTTAGTCACAATTTATGCTCCTAACATTAGCTGAATGATAACAAAGTTATTTTACTAACTTCTTTGTTATATTTAACGTAACTGAAAGAAACACAGAACATCTCAAAATAAATACAGTAACGAAAGGGTTAAACTTGGGAAGTCTGCTACAGAGATATTGAGCATGCTTTGACAAGCTTATGGTGAAGAGGTAACAGGTCATACACAATGTTTCAAGTGGCATGGCTCTGGAAAATGATGGGTGATCTGAAAGACCTGCCATGAGTGTCATCCTAGAAATGTGGAGAAAATTCATCAGCTTATTCATGAGGATCATTGGAAGACAATCAACAACATTGGTGATGTTGTTGGTCTTTTGTATGAGTCTGTGCAGGCAATCCTAACATCTGAATTGAATATGCTGAGTGTGGAGGCACATGGCCTAGTGGTTAGAGCAGTGGACTCGCAATCAAGTGATCGCGGGTTTGAACCTGAGACCGGACAATGTGTGTGTTTATGAGTGAAACATCTAAGCTCCACGCGGCTCCGGTAGAAGATAATGGTGAACTTCTGCTGACTCTTTCACCACAACTTACTCTCACTCTTTCCTCCTGCATCTTGCAGCTTACCTGCGATGGACCAGGCATGGCTCAAGAAGGAACAAACAACAATATGCTGAGTATCTGTGCTAAGTTTGTACCCCGCCTGCTAACCACTGAGCAGAAAGAACATCACCTCAAAGTCTATCAAGATCTCCATCAGTGTGCCAATGATGATCCGTCCTTCATGTCGAGGATTATCACTAGTGACAACAGTTGGTCCATGAGTACAAATCCAAGACAAAGTAGCAGTTGTCACAATTGAAAAGCCATTTCATCTCCACAACCAAAGAAAGCATGGCAGAGCCACAGCTCAGTCAAGAGCATGCTCATCATTTTCTTCTGACATCCACATTATTGCACATCAAGAATTTATTCCCCAGGGCCAGGCCTGAGCCATTCAAGAGTTCTACTGTTTTGAAGCATTTGGGGGAGGACATTTGGTGAAAGTGACAGAATCTGTGTAGCACAAAGAATTGGATTCTTCACAACAACAATGCATCCTGTCACTGAGGTCTCCTCATTCATAAGTTTCTTGCCAAAAATAATATGTGTCACTTCCACACCCATCCTACTCGCCATATTTTACACCTGTGGACCTTCCATCTCTTCCTCAAGATGAAAAGGCAGCTCAAAGGTCACCGTTTTTACACCATTGTCAAGATCCAGATCAAATTGCAGAAGGTCCTTGACTTCGCTTACAGAAAACAACTTCCAGGCTAGATTTCAAAAATGACAAAAATGCAGGACAGGTGTATTGCTGTGCAAGGTGACTATTTTGAAGGAGACAATACTAAAACTTAGCTAAATAAGTTATTACTTTATCAAACATAACTAGTCTGGAAACTTTTTGATACTACCTCATACATAGGCTTATTTTCAGTTTCCATGTACCAAATCCACCCAGGTGGCTTTGGTCAGCCTGGGGTTATAGTAGAAGACACCTGCCTTCTGTTCCACATAATGAGACTGAACTCGAAACCATGTGGTTAGAAAACAAGCTTCTCAACTACACAGTCATACCTGCACATAACACTGGAGGGAACCTTTAATAGTACTGTGGCTTAGTAGTAAAAGGACTTTTTTATTATCACTCAGTGTGAAAGGAAGAGCAGGCCCATAACCCTTTGTGTGACCCCTCAGACTGATGGTAGGAAGTTATCTTCAAACCAGAGACCAGGACCAATGCTTGCAATAGAGCAGACTCCACTAAATGCACCCATTGCTGTTTTAATGCACAGTGGGCAATCACCTTGGTACTCAAAAGGTTTGGGGCCTAATGTTAATCTATATATGCTGTGGTTTGTTATCAATAACTAAATACTATACACTCCTGTCATTACTTTGCTGGAGTTGGATGGGGTGTGATGAGGCTGTAATGTTGTTAAGATAGCTCTGAAGGCATCCAATAACCATGTGGTTGTATTAAACTGCATGAACAATTAAGTCTACCACTCAAGTAGACCAGGTAGGATTTGAGCTCAGAATGCAAATAGCTAGGACAAATACTGCAAAGCATCCTATCTAATGATCAAATGATTCTGCATGCCGACAGCTCTAGGCTGGTACTTTATTTAATGATCCCAGAAATATGGATGGCAAAGTTGACTCCAGTGGTATTTGAACTCAGAATACAAGGAGCCAGAATAAATATTACAAGGAATCCCATCAAATGCTCTTTCATCATCATTATCATCATTGTCATTGTTTAACATCTATGCTCCATGCTGGCATGGATTGGATGGTTTCACAGGATCTGATGGTTCCAAAGACCGTATTGTACACCAATGTCTGGTTTGCTTTGGCATTGTTTCTGTGGTTGGATGGCCTTCCTAACACCAATCACTTTATTGCATGTACTGGATTCACTTTTCATACCACCAACACTAGTGAGGTCACCATGCAGATCATAAGACTATGAACTCCAAGGAAGAATGGGAGCTGGCTTTATGCTAAGGGACAAGGCTCAGCTTATAGCTGAAATATATTCTATATCTGAAGGGTTTCTGAGGTTATGATAGACCTATGAAACCCAGACATAAGCAAGTATTTTCAAGCAGTGAGCATTATGAGGTATGTTGCATATCATAAATTGGGTCATAGTATTAAATGAATAACTTAATAAACATCATATGTAATACATTTTCATCAGTTGATAATTTAAGATTCTCTTAGCTCCACCAAACTTTGAATAAAAGAAAGCATTAGTGAACAAGTAAGCAAAAAAAAATAATTATCAAATTAAGAGAGACAAATCTAATGATTATGTTCCAAAATATTTGTAAAAAAATTATGAAGTTTATATTATGAGGTCATAACATGTGCCACAGAAAAGAGCAACATGCAGTCCATGTGTTCCAAGTTATCATACTTAATCTAATCTATGAATGCTT
Organism: Octopus sinensis; assembly: GCF_006345805.1. Lineage (NCBI taxonomy): Eukaryota > Metazoa > Mollusca > Cephalopoda > Octopoda > Octopodidae > Octopus > Octopus sinensis. The sequence continues at coordinate 46,007,985 of NC_042998.1, read as the reverse complement.
TGTAAAATAAATGCTAAATTATGTAAAGATCTACTAGATAAAGTTCTTATTCTTGATACAAATTCACATGTTCTGGTTAATTCAATAACTTCAAAGTATATGTTGGCAATCCTAACAGACTGGCTCCAGAAACATTCTGTTCTGATATAAGGAAATAAATCTAAACAATATCTAGTATGTTAACTACTGTTGGACTCCATCAAAATCATTCAATTATATTCTCCGATTACAAAAATCAAATTGATCAAAACTGACTAAAATATAAATATCTCATGAACAATAACAGTTATAACAACTATATACAGCATTACAATATTACGAGTAATAACAATAAGGAGATTAGTTCAATAAGCATTCATCTCACATCAATAAAATTGTGTATGATTGATATCACATTTTGTTCTCCAGTAGAACTTAGAAAAATCTTCATTGCTGTATTATTGACAGTATAGAAATGTGTAAATGTATAACTTGTTCCATTTACTTACTAATTTCCTTTATTGCTACAAGATAATAAATAACTGTAATTAATTGATTGAGAAAGAGTTTATTTATCTTATATTTATTTATTAGTTGATTGGTTGTTCACCAATTCAATAAAGAATCACCAAAATTTTGCTTTTGGCATATTTTGGATTATAGTATTTTTAGATGTTGCTGTCTCCTGTTTGCAATATAGCTTATATATTTACTTAAAATAATAATTAAGTTGTCAAATCGTTCTAAAAGCTGACTGGATGCTGTTCAATTAAAAAAATAGAATGGTTATGGTTATTTAGCTTTCTTCTATTATTTTTTATTTTATTTACCTAACTACCATTAAATGATAACAGCTGTTACCACAAACAACAACATTTATGTCAGTATGAAGACAGGTTGTTGGAGAGCGACCTTTTGAAAAGCTGTTGACTATTTAAGAGATCAATACAAATCAAATACTTTAGAAACCAAACTATTTCAAGCCAGCAGGTACGATACTGTCTGTCATCTGATTATGAAAATATAGTAATATATATATATAAAAATTGTTTTATTTTAAGAACTATATAGTAGGCATCCATCAGTCTCAAGAGGCCATGGATCTGCACCTGAAGAAATCGTGTCAGCTGCTGATGGCAGTGCAGTGTCTGTTGTGGAATTCTTACATACAATGACTGCATTTGAAGGAGCTCTCTGCCAGCTCTACTGGTTTTTCCTTCTGTCAAGTGCGCTTTTCTTTGGTGTTTTCCTTCTGTTCTCTTTGTCCCCTTTCACAGTATTTGTCTTCAGTGTGGGTGATCATTTGCAACCTCCTCCCATCTCAGGACATCCAGATCAAGTGACTTCATATTCCTCTTACAGACGTCCTTGAAACAAAGATGAGGTTGTCCTCATGCTCTTCTGCCAGTGGCCAATTCCCCACACAGGAGGTCTTTAGGGATCCTTCCATCTACCATGCGATGTATATGACTGAGCCAGCACAAACGACGCTGCTGGAGCAGGGTGAGTATGCTGGGTATCTTGGCTCAGTTGAAGACTTCGGTGTTGGTGATGTGGTCAGTCCACTTGATAGCCAAGATGCATCTGAAATTATAAAAGGTGAAAGACATTGAGACATTGCACCTATCTGGAGTAAAGGCTCTACGTCTCACTGACATAAAGTAGTGTACTAAGGATAGTACACCTTATAGATGGCAGTCTTGGTGTTAGCAGCCAGTATTTCTATTTTCCCAGACTCTCTTTGTGAGCCTGGCAAATGTGGAGGATGATTGTCTGATTTGCCTGTTGATCTCAGGGTCCAGGGAGAGGTCATTAGCAATGGTATAGCCGAGATAAGTAAATTGATGGACTAGCTCCAGCTTGTAGTTGTTGATAGTGATGGTGGTGGTGAGGAGGGGGGCTGCTTGACACTTTGGCCCATTACCTGGGTCTTCTTCAGACTGATAGTCAGACTGATAGTCAGACTGAATTCTTGATGGACCTTTGGAATTTTGTCCACAAGATACTGCATTTGCTCTTCAGAGTGCACTGTCAGTGCTGCATCATCTGCAAACATTTCTCTGACAAGTACCTGGCACACCCTGAACTTTGCTTTCAGCCTTGACAGACTAAATAGTTTGCCACTTGATCTGGTGTGGAGGTAAACACTATCAATTGATGTCCCAAATGCATGTTTCAGCATGACTGAAAAGAAGGCGCCAAACAGGATGGGGGCAAGCACACAGCCCTACTTCATGCTGCTACATACATTGAATGCCTCCAAAAAAGAGCCATCAAATTGAACAAGGCCTTTCATGTCCATGTGAAATGATTGGACAATCCTGAAAAGTCTTGGAGGACAGCCAATCTCAGCAAGGATTTTGAACAGCCCATCTCTACTAACTAGGCCAAAAGCCTTTGTGAGATCGATGAAAGTGATAAAGGGTGGTTGCTTTTGATCTCACTACTTCTGTAGCTGTCAGAGAGAGAAGATCATGTCGATGGTGGAGCGTTTTGATGTGAAATCAAACTGAGATTCAGAGTATTCCCTCTCAGTGATTTTCTGTGGCCTGTTTAGGGCCACGTGGGCAAAGACCTTCCCAATGATGCTTAACAGCGAGATGCCTCAGCAGTTATTGCATTTGCTTTTATCCCCTTTGTTCTTATATAGGGTGACAACATTGCAGTTTCTTATGTCTTGCAGCACCGATCCCTTCTCCCAACACTGACACAGTAGCCACAGCAAGTGGCTAAATAGAACTCTTCAGGTACACCTGATGATCTCTGGTGGAATGCCATCCAAACCCGGTGCTTTTCCAGTGGGCAAGCTTTGTTCAGTTCTTCATCAGTTGGCAGAGTGTCCAGCTCCTCCATGACAGGTAGGCACTCTATGGTGTCTAGCGCACTGTCCAAAATGTTGTTTTCCTTAGTGTAGAGTTCAGAATAATGTTCCACTCATCCTTCCAGCAGCTCTCTTTTGCCCTTGGTAACTTCTCCTGTTTTGAACTTGAGTGGAGCTATCTTGCTCTGAGTTGGGCTGATGGCTGTCTTGATACCCTCATACATTCCACGAATGTTGCCTATGTCAAATGAAAGTTGGATATAACTAGGGTTGTATGTTTTGAGTTGCAGTCTGTAGGACTATGTACAAGATTCAGCTAGGGTAGTTGTCATTTGAAATATACATAAGCCAATGCGAGAGCCTCTACATCAAGCACAGGCAACCATTTTTGAGAAGCAAGTTGCATGAAACATGGCTTATCATTAGGAAGACTGCACTACAAAAAATATTCAAGGTAATTTTTCATTAGGTGTGCCATTCAGAAAGTCCTGCATGATACAGTTTGCCCATTTGTTTATTCATACGTTTCGTCTTATTCGATACCCTGACCCCAATGTTTGTTTTGTCTGTCCTCGTATTGTCCCCTCTTTTTCTCAACCTCATGGTTAATAAAGAAATTGACTGCTCTACGTGGTAACTCATTCTGCTAGAAATAGTGACCAACTCTCTCTCAATCACATTCAATCATTAAAAATGATACGACACATTGAATAATGCAGTCTGAATTACACAATGCTTGAAAAAATGTTGGATTGATAACTGCTGTAACAATTTTTTGATCATGTAGCTCTTCATTTTGAGTTGATGTACAGCTAAATAACATTATAGTATACAATTAAATAAACATCAATTTCTTACTAAATTGATTTATGCATCAGCAAAAATCGTTATCAAAACATCGTCATCATTATTTCTATTTATATAAGCAATAGGGTAATGGGTTTGATAAAATTATATTCAATGTTTGTTTTCAAGAAAAAAACAAACAAAAATCAAATGTTTGTATGTGTTTACATTTTCTAGTATAAATATATACTTCTCACCCAGTTCTAAATGGAAATTGAATATAAATTCAAATATATGTCTAGTCTTGCTGAAAAGTAATTTTTGCATTGGAAGCCCAAGTAAGAAGGGAAAAAAATGAAATAAACTATCATAAAAAGTCTGTGTCTATGTGGAATTGCCATTTATTTAGTCATTCCTTTATTATCGGTAAAATATATATCAGTAGTCAACTAGAACTGGTGCAGTATATTTTTTTGATAAGGTTCAAAGAGAATTTTTTTTTTCAAGAGGACAGGCATGGCTACATATAGGTACAGGTAAAGCTGTGTGGTTAAGACACTTGTTTTGCAACTGCATGGTTTTGGGTCGAGTCCCAGTGTGTGGAACTTTGGGCAAGTGTCTTCCCCTATAGCACCAGGCCAACCAATGCCTTGTGAGTGAATATGGTTGACAAAATCTGTGTGGAAGCCCATCATATATATTAAATGTGTGTGTGTATACTTATGTGTATGTGTGTGTGAATGTGTGTGTGTGTGTGTGTGTGTCTTTGTGCTTATCACCTGCTCCCCACTGCTTGATGAGCAGTGTTGGTTTATTTACATCCCTGTAACATAGCAGTTTGGCAAAAGAAACTGATAGAATATGTACCAAACTTCAAAAAACATTTGTTCAACTAAATACATCAAGGCAGTGCTCCAGCATGGCAACTGTCCAATGAATGAATCCATTAAAAGCTAGAAGATACAAATGTCTGTATGTCTAAGTGAAATTACTATCTATTTCATCACACCCTGGTATTGATAAAATAAATACCAGTAATAAACTAATATTGATTCGATCAGTTTTTCTTTTTTTTTTTTTTCTTTTATGAGGTTCAAAGACATTTTTTTTTCTAGAGATATGTAATTATTGATTAACAAATATGATCAAAAGCTTTACTGTGTTTGAGGATGATGGAATACTTGAAACAGCAAAGCATTTTTGACTACTCCTGTGGTAGAGATGACGGTGGGGGATGGTGGCTGATGTTTTAAAGGTAAAACATTAACGTTAAATTATAACATTGGTACAGTTTTAGGTTCTTTGCTTCATTGATTTATTGAGCCGAATTGAATCACCACCATTTAATATATGATTGATTTAGAATTAAATTCTTTATGTTTCATTCTATTTTTTATCTTTCGCTTGTTTCAGTCATTGGACTACAACCAAGTGGGAGGAGGGGGTGCAATACCTTGAATCCCAGCACTTACTTTTAAGCTTACTACTTATTCTATCAGTTTCTTTTGCCAAACTGCTTAGTTACTGAGATATAAACAAATCAACACTGGTTGTGAAGTGGTTGTGGGGGAAAAACTCAAATACATTTTATTAATAATTTATTAAACTCTTTTGATGAAAGTGAATTTGTCTACAATAAATTGTACTCACTTCATTTCATACTCCAGGTCTGAATGGCTACATTATTACAACTTCTAGCCTCATGAACAAAAAAAAACAAAAAACAAAAACATACAACTAACACCTTCATATTGTCTACAAATGCTAACAAGCCTCATAAGCTTTGGCAAAGTTGTCCTCAGTGGGATTTGGTCTTAGAATGTAGAGAGCAAGAAGAAATGGCACAAAATAACAAAAACAACAATAACAATAATAATAATGATGATAATAATAATAAATGATTCTACTAGCTTGCTACCTGAATAATAATAATAATAATAATAATAATAATAATAATAATAATAATAATAATAATAATAATAACAACAACAACAACAATAACAATAGTAGTAGTAGTAGTAGTAGTAGTAGTAGTAGTAGTAGTAGTAGTAGTAGTAAATGCCCTGATGCAGTACCAGGCAGTGGCTCTCATGGCTTCTGATCTTAACTGATTGGAAGTGTTAAAATGTACATTGTTTTGTCTTGGTATAAAAGATGGACTAACAACAAATATTCTGCTCGATGCACAAATTTGCTTGTCGGCTGCTTGACCTTAACCAGTTGATCATGTGCCTTAGTGGATGATGATATGTGCATCTCTGATCTTGAGCAGAAGTAGTAGGGGAGCATCATGGCCATGTGTTGAGAGGAATTCTCTGGGGTTATATATATATATATATATATAACTGTATAATAATATATCATAATAATATTTTATTTTCTGATTTGAAGTGACAATTTATAAATACAAACAAATGACTGAAAAATGACGAGCTAACACCAGCCAGAATCGAACCCACAAATCAACGCTAGCATTTTTCAATCATTTGTTTGTATTTATAAATTGTTACTTCAAATGGGAGAATAAAATATTATTATGATATATTATTATACAATTAGTATTATACTATGAGCCTTTCATAGTAGCTTTCTCTCCATAACTAAAGGCAAGTTTTATCTTTGTCATCAAATCATTCTCCCTCATGATTCCTTCATTGAACCAAACCAAGGGCAGTTGAAGGGCATTGAACCAGTGCTCTATGGTGGATGAGGAACCACTGAGCAGCCCAATTCAGAAATTGCTTGATTTTTTACCAAAGTTGTGTGTGGTCTTGTGAGTTGTTTTCACACTCTTTTCACTCCATGTCACCAGATCAGAAGGAAAAATGTATCTTCATTATCTTTAAATACTTCTAGAAGATCAGAGCAGACTTCCACCAGATCTGGTGTCAATGGCCAAAGTACCCCCTTTTCACATACTTTCCGATACTCAAAGTTTTTCTTTACTTTCTGTAATGCATTGTGACAACAATCCAATTATGCAGTAAGTTTACAGCTTGTGGCTCATCTGCCTGTACAGATCAGTTCATCTACTTGCTAGCAATTTGTGTCAATGGTTACTATTCTGGACCTCTCACTGCTTGGTTTGTCCTTAATGCTAGTTTCTCCTTCTATAAACTTCTTCATTTACTTGTGCATACAGTATTGTTCTCGTCAGTGGTGACTTCTTCATGAATAATCTTTAGTCTTCTATGAACGACAGACAGCTTGCACCACTTCTTGATGATGACATGTTACTCCTGCTTGGAACCTACATACTTGTGATAAAGAAAAGGACAAAAAATTACTACAGAGGCACAGTTGTTTTACCAACATATGCAATTTTATCAACTTATGCCAGTTAATAAAAAGTCATGTCCACTTTTGCATTAATTTCAGTACATCCTTCATGTAATATAATTTTTCATGGTAAAGTGATGTCAGAAATTCAGGTATTGGATCAAAAGTTCATAGTTCAGATATTCAGTCTTTCAAATCTTGAACAGTTTCTGAGGTAACAATAGAATTTCAATGTCTACGAAGATAGTTGAAAAATAAATAAATACAAAAATCATGTTAAGTGAATCTGATATATTTTCTTGCTTTTAAAATACACTTTACATTTTAATGGTGTTTCAAGTAGAGTTTTTTTCTGTCAAAACTGGCAGTTTAAAATGTCTCATTAACTTATCCAAAGCAGAATTTGTTCTTAATTACTGAGTAAATATTCTTGAAAAGAAAAACAAAAATATAAGGAAGAAATCTAATTGTGCATTTTCAAAAGTTATTAAATTCCATACAGTCGTTTCCCAAGATGATTTAAGAAACCAATAATTTCTTTTACATTCTACTGTAATTCATTTTGGCTAATTATTTCTAATTTTAAATATAATTGGCAAAGCTAAATTGTAGGAAATTTAAGCAAAAAACTATAAGCAAAACAGAATATCCAGTGAGAGTTTAAAGGTCATAGAAAAATTAAATGCATAACTGAAAATAAGATTGCTCATGGAAGTTCAAAAAGAATATGAATGAATCATTATGTTTTAGAAGGGAAAATGGGAGAATGAATAAATAAATAAAATTCATAGTAAATGTTTCAGTTTTTGACTTTTGATATTTGGTTGATGGTAATGTATCTAATCAGGATTCAGAAATCAGAACTAGACAAATCTAAAATTCTGTACATTTAATCAGCACTGTTTGTTGTAAGTATTGGACTTCCTGGCATTTAGTTTAATGGGTTGTGAGTCTGGCTGAGAATCTAACGGTCAACACTGGACTAACTAGCTGGAAATCTGATGAATATTCTGATAATCAATGTTTAGCTATTATCTATTATCTAGTTTAATTGACAGAATAATAAACCGGTAGTCATAAAAATCGGTGTTGCAAGATGACTCATAAGTGTCTGAGATAAAGTATTGGCTTTCTCATAAGTGTTGGATTGTATTTTCACATTAATGCCTCCAGACACAGTCTTCAGGCGTGTTCTGTAATTTCCTAATTTATTTACTTAGTCAATTAAACATTCATTCAATGAGAAAACAACCTTTTATGAGACTCACTGATTAGACTAGAAATTGATAACCGTTTTACTTGTTCTTTGTTTTAATTAATCATTTTAAGGATGAGAAACTACTGACCCTCTCACTTTCAGACTCTCCTAAAGCAGAAGATATGAAGGTGTTGGTATGAGATCAAGTCCTTTAACCCTTTCATTACCGTATTTATTTTGAGATGCTCTGTGTTTCTTTCAATTATTTTGAATATAATAAAGAATTTAGTAAAATAACTTAGTTATCATTCAGCTAGTGTTAAGAACATAAATTGTGACTAAAGTTTGATGGAAGATTTTAATTCAAAACTTATGAAAACAAGACATTTGTACTCAGAGCCAGAGCTGGTTTCAGCCGGGTTGGTAACGAAAGGGTTAAATAAATAGATTAAAAAAAAAATACTAAAAATATTATTTCACATTTGTCGGGCAAAGAATGTTGTAGTACTCAGACATACTATAAATAACATTTGATTTATTGATAAATAACTATCGTTTGACATTCAATTTGTCACTACATTCAGAGAAGAGCTTCATGTTTTGATGTGTGTTTATTGAGGTTTCATTTTTATCTTCCTCTTCTTCATCCAGTAAGAAGAAGATAACATTACAAGATGGTGATATAACGAAGGTGGTTAATAAAGAAAATGTTGAAATGGAAATATAACTTGAGATTAAATGAACTGGTAAGCGACATTTTATTCTCCATTATAAAATACAATGACTGCCATACATGAATTAACATAACACAATAGGTTACAACAAGGACGTGTGAGAACTCTGTGGTTAGGCTGGACTGTTGACATTGTAGACATAGCTGACATACTGCTGGTGGTGTAGAGGCAGGTGATTGGTCTGTTGGTCATGTGGTTTTCATACAGCAATGATGTAGACGGGCATCTGATGGAGATGATGAGAGCAGAAACCGGCTGGTGTCAGGACATTGCTGGAGACAAGATGCATGTGTGGTCAGTGGCAAGTGCCAAAGACCTAGGACAGTTGAGAACTGCCATTCATATAGGGAATAAGAGGCTCCCAGAGCTGGTGATTAATTTCCTGCGTAAGGAAAAATAAACTGTTGCACCAGTGCGATTGGACAGCTGGAAGCCGACCAATACAAACAAAGGTTTGTTTAATCACGAGGTCATGTGACTGCTGAAACGAAAAGAGCTTGTGGAGTTGTTTTACGGCTATTTAAGCCTAGACGAGTCAAAATGAAAACATCTCACATAATGACAGTGTAAATCACTTCTGCTACAGTGAAATCCAAATATTGAGGGTTCAGATCAGGTAAGTTTCAATTCAATGCTCAGAAGGCTTCTGATGTTCAAGAGTTAAAAAGAAAGAGGTACCAAAAGAACAATACACATACCAATATTCTTGTAAATAATAAGGCAGTAAACTGACAGAATTGTTAGCATGCCGAACAAAATGCTTTATAGCATATCAGCTGTCTTTATGTTCTGAATTCAAATGCTATGAAGGTTGACTTTGCCTTCCATCCTTTCAGGGTCAATAAGATAAGTACCAGTTGAGCATTGGAGCCAATGTAATCGATTTAGCTCCTTCCTCCAAAATTGCTGGCCTTGTGCCAAAATTTGAAATCAATATGTTTATAAATTATATATAAGTATATATTTGTTGAAACAGATGTTCTACAGCCAGATATCCTTCCTGTCATCAACCCTCATCTATTTCCTACCAAGATAATATTTCCCCATGGCTTGACAGGTTTTTCCTGGAAGGACTAGAAGCAAAAATTCTGGTATGATAATGATGCTCATTTTTCTAACCATCACATGATGCCAAGACACGAATGTACACAAACACACATACACACACACACTAATATATTTATATACGAGGTGGTATCAAAAAGTTCCCGGACCAGGTCTGTCGGACAACATCAGATGACAGCACATTGTTGCATGCACAGTGAAAGCTAGCAGTGACCCTCATGAAGCAGTGTGCTGATTGACATTGCTGTGTTTAATTCTCATGTTGTGAAATTTGTGTTTTTGTGATCACATGTATGCTGTAGTCTGCGATTTTGTCCATGCATAGACAAAAAGCTGGAACAAAGAGCCAGCATGAAATTTTGCATTAACCCTTTTGTTACCAACCCAGCTGATACTAGCTCTGGCTCTGAGTACAAATGTTTTGTTTTCATAAGTTTTGAATTAAAATCTTCCACCAAACCTTAGTCACAATTTATGTTCCTAACAATAGTTTAATGATAACAAAGTTATTTTACTAAATTCTTTGTTATATTTAAAATAATTGAAAGAAACACAGAACATCTCAAAATAAATACAGTAACGAAAGGGTTAACAAATCTTCAACAAAATTAAAAGTCAGCAAAGTTGTTGTTGCTGTTTGTTTGTTTGTTTGTTGAGTGAAGTGGTCTTCGTCCCAGAGCTCGCAAGATCGCGCCTCAGGATTGTCTGTAGTGGGAGAAGTTCGAAACTTGGTCCTTTGCTATTCGTAAGACCCGCAGAAGAGAAAGTAGGTCAACCCCCGACACCGAGAGCATCGATGGATGGATGAATGTGCATCCAGGCTCAGCGGTTGCGTAGGAAGTCGGGGATAAGAAACAGGAAGAAAGAGTGAGAGAAAGTTGGAGTGAAAGAGTACAACAGGGGTCACCCCGCCCCTGCTGGAGCCTCGTGGAGCTTTAGGTGTTTTCACTCAATAAACACACACAACGCCTGGTCTGGGAATCAAAACCGCGATCCTCCAACTGTGACTCTGCTGCCCTAACCACTGGGCCATTGCACCTCCTATTGTTGCTGTTGTTTTCACCCTAGGTCAGCCCTGATTGAGCAGACATGATCAAAAGCATTCCAGTGATGACCATCCCATTTACTTTTCAGGCACAGTGCATCTAGGAAGACACAACCCAGTACATCCTTTTCCTTTCTAAGATGGCATGGTTTGACATAGAGGTGATTTCATTTTTATTCCTAACAAGTTCAGCCACCACAAAGATTTTCATTAGGACAAGCAGGTGAGGTTCCATAGATAGCTAGAGACTACAATTTATAGAAGTATGGAATGACTGAGGGACAATACTACTACTACTACTGCTGCTGCTGCTGCTACTACTACTACTACTGCTGCTGCTGCTACTACTACTACTACTACTCATGTTGCTGCTACAACTACATCTACTTTTATTGTTACTATAGCTGCTGCTGCAGCTACTACTGCTGCGGCTACTACTACTACTACTACTACTACTACTCATGTTGCTGCTACTACTACATCAACTATCATTGTTACTATAGCTGCTGCCGCTACTGCTACTACTACTACTACTACTCATGTTGCTGCTACTGCTGCAGCTACTACTACATCTACTATCATTGTTACTATAGCTGCTGCCGCTACTGCTTCTGCTACTACTACTACTACTACTACTGTTACTATTGCTGCTGCTGCTACTTCTATTGAGGTGTATGGCTTCTTTGCATTTAAGTCTGATGTAATATAGGCTTTCTCTAATTAAGTCGAGTTTAATTAAATATTTTTTTTTCTTATCTGAACAGTAATGTATATAATTAACTTGTAACTTCTAATGTACTTGTCAAGTATACTTGTGTCTGAAAGTAGTCATTTTAATTAAATTTTGTTTATTTGTGTATTTAGGAGCTAAAGTGACAAGACTTCTTCAATTCAGCATACATACATATTTTTTAAAGCTTCCACTTTGTAACTATGCAGCTCTTTACATACAAATATTATAGACTGCACAACAAAAGCTGTCCAGTTTATTAAGAAGTCTTCAATCACTAACATATTACAGCCGCTTGTTCGGTTGACTTCTTCCTTTTCTATCTTTTCTGCTATTCCTATCATGATTGATTCTTGCTCTTCAGAGCTTATCATACTTTCATACATACATGCAAGTGTATATACATCATAGCTCAGTGGTTAGAGTACTGGGCTCGCAATCATGAAGTAGTGAGTTCGATTCCAGGACCGGGCTGTGTTGTGTTCTTGAGCAAGACCCTTTGTTTCACATTGCCCCAGTTCACTCAGCTGTAGAGATCAGTTACAATGTACTGGTGCCAAAACATATTGGCCTTTGCCTTTCACTTGGATAACTTTGTTGCCATGGAAAAGGGTATCTAACTCACCTCCTTATGATTGTGGCCCAACACTCTAACCACTGAGCCATGCACCTTCATTTATGGTTATATTGTGATACCAAATACACTCTCTGAAAAGAGAAGAAACAGTCTCACCTGAAATGACTTTGATCATAGGTCTCTTGATTCAAATATGAACTGGATTTAAACAACAACAACAACAGCCAATTGTTTTTCATTGAAACCCTTTTGAAAACAATTATTGTTGCTGTTGTTTAACCACATAGTAGTCGTATGATCAGAGCCCTTCCAGCCATAACCATCCCCTCATTATTCAGACATGGTATCTTATATTTTTTTTACTTGTTTCAGTCTTTTGGACTGCGGCCATGCTGGGGCACTGTTTTGAAGGGTTTAGTGAAACCTCAATATTTATTTTTTTAAGCTTGGTACTTACCCTATTGTATCTTCTTGCCAAACTGGTAAGTTATGGAGATGTAAACAAGCAGTGATGGTGGACAAAGACAAGCAAAAACACACACACACACCAGAGGCAAAGTGGCTGAGTTCCTTTCGAGTGTTGGGCCTCATACTTTTGGCATTATGTCATACTTGAGAAGAAGACTCATCAAACTGAGCAAAATCACAGTCATGGCAGATGCCAGTGTCACGCAAATAGCACCCATGCCGGTGGCACATAAAAGCACCCATTGCACTCTCAGAGTAGTTGGCATCGAGAAGAGCATCCAACCATAGAAAACCCATGCTAAATCAGACTGGCATCTGGTGCAGCCTCCCAGCTTACCAGCCCTGGTCAAACCGTCCGCCCAATGCCAGCATGGACAACAGCCCTCAAATGATGACGATGATATATATGTGTGTGTGTGTGTGTATAATATACGACAGGTTTCTTTCAATTTCCATCTCCAAAATACACTAACAAGGCTATGGTTGACATGGAGCTATAGCAGAAAACATTTGTCCATGGTGCCACACAGTGGGACTGAACCAAAGACCACATAGTTGGGAAACAAGCTTCTTACAAGAAAGCCATGCCTGCACCTATAGCCAGACCAGTGCCTATATCTAAAAGAGCATTATTTAACATATCCGTTTTTTTGCCTTAAGACAACATGGTGTGATATGAGGTAGATTTGGCTACCATTTATAGCAGATTAACAGTATGGGATATTAGATACTCCTTATTATCTAGAATTAATTTACACATTTAAAACACATTTGCTAATAAATCAACCAACTTCTTTGATAATTCACTGAAAGCAGCAGATAAGTTCTGTTATAGAGGCAACTTAATTAATTTTCTTGGTGCTGTCATTGTTCGCGTCATAGATAGCATCTACAATACAATGCAGAGTAATTTGAGGAACCACCATTTCATTGATAGAAAAGAGATTATTTTCAAAGCCTTTCTTATTCTGCTTCTGTTTTGGCATCAACAACCATCTTCTTATAGCATTCAGTTACCTTATCCATTCTTATGATATGTCTAAACCAGTTCAGTCATTTATCTTGTATCTTGCTAAAAAGTTGTAGAAGTCTACTTTTTCTGTCTGAAAACAAATGTAGTTTATTATATATGCATACATATAAATATATATATATATATTATATATATATATATATATATATATATATATATATATATATTATATATGTGCATGCATACATACTTACAATCCATACATACATACATACATACATACAATACATACATATATACATACATACACAAACACATTATAGGCTCAGGTATAGCTGCATGGCTAAGAAGTTCAGTCCTCAAACATATCATTTCAAGTTCAAACTCATAGTATGGCACTTGGGAAAGTGTCTTCTATTATAGCTTCAGGTGGGCCAACCAAACCCATATGATCAGATCTGGTAGACAAAAATTGAAAGAAGCCCATCATATGTATGTATGCATGTACATACGTATGTATGTATGTATGTATAAATGTATGTATGTATGTATGTATGCATGTATGTACATATGTGGATGTATGTATGTGTGTATGTATGTATGTGTTGCAGCGGACACCCCCAAGTGGAAAGTGGGCTATTCCACTACTGATAAATAGTGGACAGACACAGCAGGCAGTGTCAGTCAGTGAGGTATGCTGTTTGGGCCAATCATGCAGACAACAAAATGTGTCACCATAATGCAGGACATATCAGTGACACCACTGTATAACGGTTTTGTTATATCACTAGTAATGAGGATACCTCTCACTATATAATGGTGTCATTATATCTGTGGCGACGAGGAGTTGAACTACATGCAGAGGCAGATAAGACACATCACAGACGAATCGTGTAAGAAGACACAACAACTACACACAGTGAAAAATTTGAAGAAGGATTTGAACACACAGTGAAAAGTATTAAAAATCCTGAAGTAGGATTTGAACTAAACACAGTGAAAGATAATATACACACAGTGAAAAATATATAAATTCTATTGAAAAAAGATTCTGAAGGAAAAAATGCCTGATAAAACTGGAACTCTAACACAGAACTGAACTACACACAGTGAAAAATAACAATAATAATAATAAGTGCCTGTGAAAGTTTTTAGTTAGGTTGGTCTGTGTTAGTACCACTACTGGTAAACAATGTAGACTGGTACTACCTGCAGCATTCTGAAAAGAAAATTAATTCTGTGTGGAAGAAAAAATAATAATAATAATAATAATAATAATAAGTCCATGTGAGAGATTTTAGTCAGGTCACTATGTGTTAGTACCGCTACTGGTAAACAATGTAGACTGGTATTACCTGCAGCATTCTGAAGAGAAAAATAATTCTGTAAAAAATCATCATCATCATCGCTTGATGTCGGTTTTCCATGCTAGCATGGGTTGGACAGTTTGACCAGAGTCTGGGAAACCAGGAGGCCGCACCAGGCTCCAGTCTGATCTGGCAGTGTTTCTACAGCTGGATGCCCTTCCTAATGCCAACCACTCCGTGAGTGTAGTGGGTGCTTTTTACGTGCCACCGGCACAGGTGCCAGGGGAGGCTGGCAATGTCCACAATCAGTTGGTGCTTTTTGCGTGCCACCGGCACGGAACCCAGTCATGGCGGCGCTAGCATCGGCCACGTTCGGATGATACAGACAAAAAAGTTTACAATGATGCTTAATATACCAAAGGAAAAGACATGAGAGTGTGAGGTTTTGAGTGGATATCCTTTATCAAAGAATAGAAAAAGAACTGAAAGGCCGGTGAAAGAGACAAAAATACATGATGCCAAAAGAGATGTCTGTTCATAGGGCAGGTCTCAGGTAGAATGAAACCTGGAGCTCAATAACAACAACTCATATGGGCCAAGTCAGTTTGTATGTAGTCATTTGACCTGCTAGAAATAGTAGCTAAGTCTCTTTTTAAAAAATAGCATATTAGGTGGTGTAGCCCTTAGATTCTTCTAAAAAGACAATGTTTACAACTGTAATTTTTTGATAAGTCTGCATGGTCAAGGTTAAACAACAATGACATCTTATGGGCATAAACAGGATTTCAGCTTGGCTGAGTTCATATTTCTTAAAATCAAAAACCATCAATACCCATATAAATTGTGGAAAACACAAAATTGAAATAGATATCATGAAATATTTGCATGGAGGTACAAGGTTCATCTAAAAATATTGACATTCAGTTATAGATGTGTATTTGATTATACTGTTGATTTTTATCAAGCTAGCATTACATTAGCAACATGTGGCCAATGATTAATGATTAGGGGTGTAATTTCAACTGATTAAAAATTCTTAGGTTTATACCATCAAGTATGTCAATCCACATTTAACTACATGTTCTTCATGTAGAAGGTATCCCTGTGAAATTTTTATTATTTTAAGTTGTCTAATCAGTGAATAATTTCCACTAAAAAACTACATTCTAAGATCAAATAGATGTGTTAGACCCCATTCCAGATTTAGAAGAAGAGAGGCTCAAGAGAGGGGCTCTTTTCAACAGGCTTAAGGCAGTGTCAAAAATATGGAGGACCCCTAGATTTTGAGGCTCTTTATTTCAGTTTTAAAATCCTGTAGTTAAATATGGCACTGGTTAAACTATACTCCTCATTGCATGTCTCCACTTCATTTTCAATCAATTTTTTAATATTCAGAAGTTCTTTCCCTTGCTTTCTTTGACATGAATTGTCATTAAAATTATTGACTTTTCTTCTCATTATGGCTCAAGTTCCAGCAGGTTAAAATTTCTTTTGGCTCACTATATCATGTATGCTACATCATACTTTAAATATTCTTTTATATGCATCTAAATCTAAATTCTAACTCTGGTTAAATGTCTATGCCATCAGATGTGAGACCCATAAAGGGTGGCATGCTGCCCAGTTTAACATCATCATCTGGTCTTTAACTGCTTTTAACACTAGTTCTCAACCATTTTTTTTTATCTATGGACCCCTTCAGTGTTGGCTTGTGTATATGAACTGCAGCACTCCCTATTTCTACTCAATATTATTGATAACATTTAATATAATGAGTCCTTTTTTGCTTTAATTCTTTCTTTATACTTGTACATTATATAATCCTTAAGCTCAATGTCAGTAGCCATCCTGTAGTTTATAGAAAAAATACAAAAATCCTTGTATAGAACTGTGCGCTTCACAGTTGCAGTAACACGGTGTTTAGCTGTTGTGCACATGCTCACATGTCTGAGATAGGAAGCTTCACACTAGGGAGAGAGAGCACTGTGTGAATGACAGTGCCAGGTGAAAGGTAGTATTTCTTTCTGACTGTGCATGTGTTGTGCTTAAAAATGTGTTTATACTCTTGAATGCAATAAAGTGTAGAATTAGATTATTATCCTGCTTCCAGCTTCAGTGTTGCTGGGATTTGAAAAATAGGGCTCATTCCCCCTGCTTATTTTGTGATTGAAGTGGGATTTTTGAAAAACAAGGTGGAATTCGCAGCGGTCTTCAGCGAACAAATTAAACAAACTACCCAGCATTGGCTAAAACGCGAACCGATGAAGTTCATGTATAAATTTTCTTTTTATATGTTTGTTTCCTTTTAGACAATATTAAAACGACGGCTAAAAATTTTCTGAAGCAGCATCCCCACTAATTTTATCAACGAGCCGCCACTGGAGCCCTTTGATTCTTATTTCACTCTGAGGGACCCTCAATGGAGCCATTCAATATTTAAAATATTCTGTGAAGCCATTCAATGTTTAAAATATTCTATAGTATTTTTATTATTAAATATTATTAGTAAAAAATATTTGGTGTATTGTAGAAGTATACGCAATTTATTGCTCATAAATTTTAACAAAAATTCTTATATAGGTCCCCAAGGATCATGTAAAGTCTGACTGCAAACCATTGCTTTAACAGGATTCACTAAATTGCAAGCATTCAGACCAAACAACACTGACGAATCGAGAATCAATTCCTTACGGTAGTTTCTCTCTCTCTCTCTCTCTCACACACACACATTAAATCCCGCCAGAGTCAACATCTTTCTCTAGTCTTTCGGGATCGATAAAAAAAAGAGTATACTCGCCCAGGGCAGTGGATTGGTTGAACTGTAAAAATGTAACGTTCTAAGTTCAAATCATGTCATAGCATAGATCTGTGGTAAGACGAATCAGTCGATTTGTCGCCAGGGTGAACAAAGTCTACTGGCACTGTGCCTTTAATAGAATCTGTTCTGTTGCGAGCACTTGAGCCAGATATTCAGGTGGAAGACAGCTTCGACTCTCTCTCCTACCAGCCTTAGAAAACTTCTTAAGGATCAAAAGATCTTAGACACTGCCTTCTCTTCTGACTAAAAAATGTTTATGCCATGCTGGGCATGGACCGTATCAGTCACACGCATATGGGAAGTCATGAGTAGCTACTCTTCCCTTCTTCCCCCAACTCATAAAATAACAAAATATACACAAACATGAATTAGCTTATATCATGGTAGAATCATTTTAGCCATAAAAGAAATTCTTGTATTCCATTTCAATATATTTTATAATACTATAGCATATATCAAAGTCTTTCGTTGTACATATACAACATGATCACTATATACAAATATTAACATGCATACTAGATTTAAGGGGTCGTTACGCACCTCAATAAGGGACCAATCCTGCAATCTTTACCATTCCCAATATTTTTCTTAAATTTGTTTAACGTATATCAAAAAGTAAATTACATCTAGAACTTCTCAATAAAACAACAAATATAAAATATCGTGATTTCTTCTCTTGTATATCGTCTATTTGGTTCTTTTGGCTGTTGTTTAACACTAATAGAAGCATTCCAGCTGTGGACATCTCGTCTTTTTTTTAAATGTTCAGAGAACTAAAGACACATTACCCAATCAACAATTTAAGAGGTTTGGCTGCTATTTCTTGCAGGTCGAGCAAGCGCTTAGAGGCTCTCCTGCTGGCTCATTTCCATTCGGTCATTTAATACAGTGTGTCTAATATATCACTGTCAATGTATTTCATTCATTACAGCAGCTGCTGTCTCTGCTTTCCTCTTTCTCTCGGCAACAGTGTCTGTCCTCTATGGCTCTGTCTTTCCGCAGTAATGTAAGGTCAATTGTCACCTCTCTCTCTGTACCTGCTTTCCTCACCACGCTGATGTTATTCGGTTTCCCAGAGACATTTCTTACATACATAAGCGAATCCAACTTCGAGCGCCACACATACATATACAACCACATACATGCTTACGTTCACACCCACAAATATACGTACATAGATACGTACACATGTATTCACGCGTATATAAATATATATATATATATATATATATATATATATCATCATCATCATTTAACGTCCGCTTTCCACACTGGCATGGGTTAGATAGTTTAACTGGAACTGGTAAGCCGGAGGGCTGCACTTGGTTCCAGTCTGATTTGGCATGGTTTCTACACGTGTGTGCGTGCATATGCATGCATGCATACATATATGTATGTATTATGCATGTATGTATGTATGGTGAGAGAAAGATAATATATATATATACACTCATCTACACACACACACACACACACACACACACACATATATATATATATATATATACATTCATGTACACATATAAGAAATTAAAATGACAAAAGAAAAGAAATTATGTCATGAACTTCATTAGCTTACAGTTGTTTCTGCTATAAGATGCAATGCACTCATAGTTTGTATATCATCCTAAAGCTGCATCAGAACTACAAACATGGGTCTTGAATGCAAAGAACTTGAAAATACTGGAAAGACATGAAGCAAGTATGCTCTGTTGAATATACAATGTAAGTGTGCATGAATGACACAGTACAAATGTGCTGAGATGAAAACTGGGCATAAGGAGAACTAAATGTAGTGTGCAAGAAAAAAAAATGATTGGGCTGGTATGCTCATATCATGTCTGGTTGAAGACAGCTGTATAAAGTAATCATTTAATGTGGACAGAGCTTGTGGGAGAGGAGACCGAGGAAGATATGGGATAAAGTGATGAAGGCTGACCTCAGAACTTTGAACCTTAAGGCGGCGAGCTGGCAGAAATGTTAGCACACCAGGCAAAATGCTTTCTGGCATTTTGTCTGCCGCTGCATTCTGAGTTCAAATTCCGCCGAGGCCAACTTTGCCTTTCATCCTTTCGGGGTCGATAAATTAAGTACCAGTCACACACTGGGGTCGATGTAATCGACTTAATCCATTTGTCTGTCCTTGTTTGCCTCCTCTATGTTTAGCCCCTTGTGGGCAATAAAGAAATAAGAACTTTGAACCTCAAGTAGATAAGGAACTCAAATAACTGGTAATATGCAGCTCATGAGAAGACCTACCCAACTCAGTGAAATTAAGTTCTGGAAGTGTTGTGTGTGAGTGTGTGTGTGTATGCACAAGTGGGCCTTTTGCTTATTTTGTTCCTAAGACACCCCATTACCCTCCATCTCTCTAACTGCATTTTTTTTCCTTGATGCCACTAATCTTTCTCACAAGCTAGGACCATTTTACTTGATATCCCTCCTTCATTCTTAATAATGCCCTCTCTTCCCACATTTTACATTGACCCCATCCCCTCAGTCTCAGATCACTAATTCATCTCACAATCACACCTTTTCCACCATCAGGTGTATCTCACTCTCCCCATGTACTATGCCTGCCTTTCTCTCTCACCCACACAACTATTTACCTTTCCGTCTCTCACCCTTCCCCTGTCTACCGAACCATCATTGTTATTCTGCAGCACATCACATCCATCATCATTGGTCACCCCACCCCACTCCTTATCCATCATTCATTACATAGAAAAACACAAGCAGAGTTTAAAAGTCACAACAGCTCTTTCAGCAGTTATGATATTGATGAATACTTTGATTACATCATGACAAAAATTCACTATCTTCAGGTGATTTTAGACAAATAACTAGATAGATAGATAGATAGATAGATGGCGAATTTAAGTTGACCAGTTGACCAAGTTACATGGCAAAAACAAATGAAGTTATCAGAGGAACTGTAGAATTTATAAAATTGCTAGTAAGACCTGTAAGGGCAAAGTTCAAAAACCATTAAATTTCTTAGATCATTATCTGACTTACTTTATATCCTTAGTGAGGATTCAGGAAGCAGATTGTATAATATAAGAGAAAATAAGATAATATAACAGAAGAGGAATATCCACCCAGATCAATGTAGATAACATATCAGACAAAATCTTATAAAAGAATAGAAAATAAGATAAAGTAACATGAGAAGTGTCCACACCAGATCAATGAAGATAACATATCAGATGAAATCTTGTCTGATATGGTCAACTTAAATTTTCCACCTATCTATCTGTTTGTCTGTTTAAAATTACCTGAAGATAACAGATTTTTGTCATGGTGTAATTGAAGTATTCAATAAAATACTGCTGAAACTGTCATTATGAATTTCAAAGTCCACTTGTGTTCTTCCTTAATATATGTGCTATACTTAGAACCATCCTGAGGCCAGATCTATAGTTTGTATTTAGATTGGGCACATGTATATGTATACATACATTTGTCTACATGCACTCACAGCTGGATTGATATGTAGACATGTATACACATACTTGCAGGATACAGCCAGCTAACAACAACTGAATATTGCAAGCCCAGTACCTGACCTTTCCCAACATCACACACAAATGTTTAGATTCTGATGAATCCTGCAATTGAATATGTGTGTGTGTGTGTGTACATACATACATACATACATATATATAGGGAAGGTTTACGAAAATAAACAAAAGACGAAGGCAGGTGGAGTACAAACTAACAATTGTATTAGTATGGCACTCAGGAATAGAAATAAAACAAGTCTTTTACGTTTCGAGCTTACGCTCTTCGACAGAAAGATACACAGAAAAGAAACAAGGAGAGAAAAAAATGCGTGTAGGAGCTAACAGTCCATCATGATGTTCTGAGCTTGAGATGACGCATTCAGCAATGCTAGTAAGGTATAACTGAGATTTTGAAATTATGTACGCACACTAAATGCACTCAACTAGGTCCCTCATCTAATCGCCCTCTTAATCAATGGGGTCTCTAAATTGAATCACTTCCTATAGACATCCATCTGTCATTCTGACCATCATTGTCACACAACTTATACTGGTTTCAAATTTTGCCACAAGGCCAGCAATTTAGGGAGAAGGGGTAAGTCAATTATATCAACCCCAATCAAAAGGATGAAGGGCAAAGTCAACCTCTGTGGTTGACTTTGCTTGTAAGGACAGATGAAATACTGCTAAGCATTTTCCCCAGCATGCTATCAAATCTTCCAGCTCACTGCTCATATCAACTATCATTTTTACTATCATCCCTATTGCCATTTTTCAAATCCGTCTCTCACTCTTTCCCAAACTCTAGCAGCCTTAACTTCACACCTCTTCTTCATATCACCCATCCCTTTATCACTCTCCTATCTACTATTCTACTGAAGTGAATAATGAAAGCAGAACCTGTTCTTACATGCTATATAATATCACCATTTTATATATCATATATTTTCTAACCGATGTAAGCATGGGAAAAAAAAGATATACATATATGTGCATATATATGTTATATATCATGATCATTTTAATGCCCACTTTTCCATGCTTACCTGGGTCAGATGGATTTTATTCAAGTAGATTTTCTGTGGCCAGATGCCCTTACTATTACCAACTGTTTAGTCCATTAACAGAACAGGAGGAGATGCACGCATGGAATGGAGAGTCATTGAAGAGGTCACAGGATACATGATGAAAGATTTAAGCCAAAGGGCACTAAAATAGGAATGAAGATAAAGTTGAAGTGAAGAACTAGTATATAGTGCATGTGGTTAATTAGACAAAAAATATGACCTTCCCCAAATATTACAATGTATGTATATGTATATATATATATATATATATATTTATATACTGAGAAAAAAAGTCATCAGAATTTTGGGAAAAAATCCTTTTATTTCTTCATTATTATTTCTGTACATCACACCTAACACTCTATGCATACATACATATACACACCACACACACACACACATATATATATATACATACATATATTATGTATGTGTGCGTTATATATAATGTACTTATATCTACATACATATATTTATGTGTATGTATGTCTATATATGTACATTATATTATTTATATATATATATATGTATATATATGTATATATATATATATATATATATATATATAGAGAGAGAGAGAGATAGATAGATAGATAGATAGATAGATAGATAGATAGATATACATATATTATGTATGTGTACATTATATATAATGTAGTTATATCTACATACATATATTTATATGTATGTATATATGTGTATGTATGTCTATATATGTACATTATATTATTTATATATATATAGATAGATAGAAAGAAAGATATATATATATATATATATATACACATACATACACACATACATATATACAATGTACATATCTCTACATACATATACACATGCATATATTTATGTGTGTGTGTATTATTCCTCATTATAAATTCCATTAATAAAATAGAAGCTTGAATAGTAAATGCCAAACCAGTATTACATTTAGAAATAACACGCAAATTAATAATAATTTGTATCTTTATGAACTTCTCGTTGGGTTTCAGCTTACTAATTAACACAATAGAGATAAGGGAAATTTAATCATAGCTGCAAATGGGATTATCACAGTTTTTGTGTGTCTATGTGTGTTTCATGTATATCAACTGTTATCCCTAGACATTTACATCAGTGAACTATATATCTGTAACGGGGTACTACTTGTCTAGAGTTAGTGCAAAGGATAAAAAAAAAAATAAAGGTATTTGAAATGTCACAGGAATTTGGTAATAAGCTTCTAACCCCTCCCCCCCATAAAATATAATGAACAATTCCTTTGGCTATTCCTCTTTCACTTCCATTTTCTTCGTCCTTTTCCTTTTTTTTTCTGGGTTATGTTGAAATATGAGAAAGTGAGGAGGAGGAGGGAAAGAGGTAGGGGTTGGGGAAGTTGAGAAATAGTAAAAGACAGTGGTTTTTTTTTTCAAGGGCGAATTTGATGCAGTTACTCTGGTCCAACTAAAATATATTAAGAGCTTTCGTTTTGTGAACAGCAGTAGCCATATATGTAGTTTATTCTGTTGGAAATAATCAACTTTTATCTTGATGTTTTTTTCTTTCTCATGAAACTATAGATTTTTATTTTATGCAAATTGATTTTTTTAGTTCTATGAAATATAATGGAAAAGGGGTTTAACATAATTTTAAATATCTAATGTGTTGGAGAATAAATAAAAAATAAAATTGTTTACGTGAGCATAAACAGTTGATATAACGATGTGGTTTTGTTTTGTTTTCTTAATGCATTTTCAATATAAATATAAAGAAAAAAAAAATCAAAGAAAGAGAACGCTACAAAGAAAATTGATAAGAAATGTAAATCAGAGTAACGCGTCAGCTCGACAAACGAAACGAAACAGTTTCTTAACAATTCCCCATTTTCGTATTTTCACTGATGATTTTGATGTCAAATATACCGTATATCACTTATCAATTGAATTCTGAAAGCGAAGCGTAGGTTAATATTGCTTCTAAAAATATATCAGATTATTTTAAATTATAAATGTAGAACTGAACTTAAAAACTGAAATAAAAGATTAAGTCGGTTGGAGGTGGAGGAGGAGGAAGATGATAGATCGGCCATCTTTCTTCTTATTGCTAGGTGAGTGTATGAGGTCGCTCTTTGCGTCGTCTTACTCGTTTGGCACTCTCAGATATACCACTTAATAGAGCCAAAGGTAAGCTAAGCAATTATACATTTTTATATTTTATTTTCGTTACTTTTAGGAAGATACTTGAGAAAATTGTTTGCGTTTTCATTTTCTTCTCGAAATAATCTATGCGTTTGTTTTGGTTACTTGCGATGCCGGGCTCGGTTTTTTAATATGCATGATTAAAAACTGGAGTAAGTTTATGTTGGGGGGAATTAGCTATGTTGTGGCGGCGGGGAAAAGAAAAAAATCAAACTAGAAAAAAATCTTGGGTTCGTTTATCATTCCGATAGCTTTTTAATAACTTTTATTCATTCAGTTTTACCTAGAATTCGTAGTGTGTTACAAGAACTTTTAAGTAAATGCTGTCCGCCATAGTCTATTTCAACCACATGCAAGCAGGTAAGGTAGAATTAGTGAGATGAGGAAAAAAATCAATCTTAAAATTCCGTGTGTGTTACGGTGATTATACACTAACATATTTAAAATATATGAATTAGTTCCCCGATTCTGATTTAAACAATCTTCAAATTCCCCCTTTTTCTCTGATTTTTTTGTCTTTTTTTTGTGGGAAGACATCGGTGAAAGGCTTTCCCTTCATCTCCCTCACACCATGACGCACGATTCTTAGGTGTATGAAAGAGATGTGTGTTCTTTCTTTAGTTATAATTATGAGGACTTATTAAATGCTATCTGCCTCACTTTTTGTTTCCTCCAACTTATTTGCTGTCGTTTTTCTATTGTTAAAAGGTTGACTATCCTGTTCCGCTCCCCTATCTCGTCATTCTTCATGCTACCTTTCTGATGTAAACCTTTATTATCAGTATAATTATTATTATCATCATCAGATCAGATATTTCTTTTATTGTAGTTCATAGATTTAGTTTAAAATCAATTTTTTTAAAAAAGTAATGAATTAATTGCATTTTATTTATTTTACTTACCTCTTTTTTTCCTAATGCATACAGCACATTTTAAGAAAATATTTTTGTAATGTATGTATGCTAATTGAGGTATGAAATTAGCTGAGTGGACTTGAAACTGACCACGTAGAAAATAAGTGTAATTGATTACCGAAGGTAACTGACATATCTAAATGCAATGTTTTTTGAAATTTTTAATTTTCAAAAATAAAATAATAATTATGATTGGTGATCAAAGGAAAGTTATATATCGATCAATTTAAAATCGATGGTTGTTCAATGGCTTGTTAAAAAGTATTTAAATGCAAATTTCAAAAAGTTGACTTCTTTAATTGTTTTCGTTAAGCGATTTAAAATAAAAAGCTATCTTGAACTCATAGATAATTGTCTTTTTTTTTAACGATTTTTTTTTCTTTCATTTAATCGCCACGAAAAAAAAAGGGGGAAAAAATTAAATCACTGCAGTGATTCATGTTCTGATTGAATAGATGTCTCGTCTTGATATCGATGTGGCTGAGGTTTAATGCATTGGAATGTGTCCTCAACATAACGATGTTTCTGGACGTGTCTTGGCCATAATTTTGTATTTTAATGTCTTGCCTGTTGTGACCAAGGCTCACTATTCTATTAATTTAATGTAGTTATGTTCTTCGAGCATACCGAAGAAAAAAGTATTTTGATTTTATTTTAATCCAGTTTAATAACGGTATCTTACAAGCGGGGATAAACGGATGTACAGGACTTAAATTTTATTTATTCTCTTTCTATTTTATCTCTAGTCCACCCTGCAGAACCAATAAAATTGTCTTGTAATATAAAACACGTTAGTCAATTGTCTCTCCTCCCTCTCAAGAAGTGTCTTTTGTTTAAAGTGTGCAAGTGGGGGTGTAATCAACATTATTATTAATTCAGTTTGAAATGTTATTAATATAGATTTCTTACACGCACACAAACTGTATAGATATGAGGGTGGGAGTTTATGATGTTCATGTGCTTCTAAAGGTGTCAGTAATAGAAATATAGTATTGGAACATATAATACGAAATGTCCATTTAAAATACAAGTTTACAGTACTTTTAATTGGGATTTTAAAATGTATGATTCTAAATGTGTATTTGACATGAAAGATAATGAGTAATTTAAGACAACAATTTTTCCGGATGAATGAAGCTTTCTCCATTGTCTGGTTCTTGTGTCTACTTGTATGTTTGAAGGTTTTTCTGTATTAAGTGTGAAGTTTAAACAAATTGTCTCGACGTTGAATTAAGATTATGTAGCTACGTTTTTTTATTTTTTTTTATTAAGTCTAACATGTTGGCATTTTATGCAAGTAAGGCTTATTTTATTTCATTTTTGTATCACCATCTCCAAGCAATAAGAAAAAAAAAATCTTTGGAAAGCTCAGTACCTAATTTGCTAAAAAAAAGTACGAAGAAAAAAAAATTAAGTTATTCAAAAATTCATTTTGATATTTAAAGGGTCAGAAAGTGTATACTATACTTAAGTGTTAGAGCTAGCTAACTCAAGCTCTTTCCATTACAAATTCAACTCTGTTGTACTATAACATCACCCCACTTCATAAGTCTAAGAAAGATCTGAGGTTTTCTTAGACTAAAGAGAAGTGCTCTTTACGAAAACTTCAGTTATTTTTACCTTATTTACATTTTTCAATGTTAATTTGAAATATAGCATGCAATAATCTAATTTGTTGCCTAGCAGTATTTGATATATAATAGACGGTTCTGAATATGTACCATACATATAGTCATAATTTTTGTCTTTTTTTTTAAATTTCCCTAAACCTAATTATGTTACTTGTAATTAATTGTTTTAAATTTAATTATAGGCATATATGATTTTTATAGAAAGTTCTAATGCTGACATTACTGTGGGGAAAAAAATTTTTTTTTTTGAAATTTGGGTTTTCTTCCTTTGTATTAATGCTAGAAAGAATTAAAAATTTCATCACATTTATTATCTTGGCAAAATTTATTGTATTTTGACAATACGTCAATGTATTCTGCTAATGCAAAATGAATCAGTAAGCCTTTGTTCTGATTGTGATTAAGGCTAAATACCAAAAGATGCACTATTCTAGATGCATACAATTCTGGAGAGTTTTTTTTTTTTTATGAAAAGTAGGTAAATATCTTTTAATAGATAAATACTTCTTAGCTGAATGGTTTCAGTCTGCTGATGGGGGTGGAACTGGGGTGAGCAGATTCAGTCTTATGAACCAGTTTAGCTAAAACTTTACAACCACTTAAAAAAGACCTTGAAAACGACAACCAAAATGTTTTCTTACTAAATATAACAGGCAATATGTTAATCTTCACTGCTTTTCCTACATACTATCGAAAGTGAAAAGACTTGACATTAGCTATTGATAGTTAATGTCAACAAAAGTCTTTCTTCTCGGATTTCTTACAGTTCACTTAACAATCCTAATATTTGATTTTTAGTTATAAAAGTTCTTTTTATAGTAGTACTGCATATTTTTTTCATTGAGAATAATTGATTTAAATAGTATTGATATTACCTGAAGATACATTTGAGCACTCAGCTACCAATGGAATTGTAGGGGTGCTGCTGTGACACAATGCACTCTTATCCATCTGTTGCAGCTAGCTGAATGCCAGGGCTCAAGTCTCCGTCAATGATTTGTTCAACCATTCTTTAAGCCTCTGCAATGAGAGCCTCCATTCTTTAAGCCTCTGCAATGTGTGACAGGAAAGTGAAGGCTTGCACCTGAAGGATTTATACCATTTACTTGCTTCATTATTATACTGAATAACTAGGTTAGAAAGATGAATTAACTTGAATGGACTTGAATGAGCAAAGGATTAACAATTTTAAACTTTTAGAAGCTTGGCTTTAAGCTACTGAAAATCTCTGGTAATATCTTGAAGGGATTAACTTAAACTATTGGAGAATAACAAAGAAAAGTATAATTATTTTGAAATTTCTTCTTATAATTAATACAGAAGAAACTATTAAAAAAATAGATGTAATCCATTGCTTGGTGGCAGAATATGCATATTAGATTTTTTGGTCTATCATTGTTTTGATGACAAGATGTTTCACCATACTTCTACTTTCTATGTTGGCATGAGTTAGGCTGTTTAACAGGATCCAGTTGGTTGGCAGTATAATATATATATATACACACACACACACACATAGATTTATATATATATACACACACACACACACACATATATATATATATACACAGATTTATATACATATATATATACACACATATATCTATCTATATATATATATATATACACACACACACGCACATATATATACATACACATACATTTATATATATATATATATATATACACACACACACATATACACACACACACACACTATATATATATATATAATTTAGTATGCATTTAAATATAACAGTAACATCAATACTAGTTTCTGGATTGTTTCCTGCTTTTTCATTTGTTTGTGGCAAGCCAAAATGCCAAATCTAAATTTGCAAGCAGTATCGTAACTTTTTTTTTTGTGTGTTATCATTGCTGACTTATATGTCATGTTGCATGACCAAACCCATAGTAAGGCTTAGATTTTTCTCCAATATTCTTTTGGAATTCTAATATTTTCTAATTCTTACAATATATTTTAGTATAATTATTGAAGAATATTTTACTTACCCTTCTCTAATTCTCTTCTTGAAAAAGAGAAAACTTGAGAATGTTAACTGATATATTTTTTTTAATAGGATTTTCAAAGCAATTGTGCTTACATTGTTGTAATGATTAAAAAGCCTTATATTATTAATCATTCATTACTTGGATATATGAAGAATATAATTCTACTGATGCTAGATGCTGCTCTAAGATAATGTTTTAAGAAGTATTTACTGTACAAGAGTTTGTTTTGTGTGTTTTGAGTATCTTGTTTTTCCATGAGAAAAGTCAATGATTCAGACATTAACGTGCTTAGTTTTAAATCTGTGTTGTCAAGTGTATACTTAGAATTGTGAAATATTCATAAAATGAATTCGAAGGAGTTTGACTCTCAAGTTGTGAGGCTTCATTTTAAATACCTTTGTTTTGAAGAATATGTACTGTGTATGAGTAACTAGATTTCAGTTAACATTAAATAATAATTCTTCCTAATTTTGGCACAAGGTCAACTATTTTGAGGAGAGGGGCAACTCGATTACATAAACCCTAGTAATTTATCAACCACAAAGGATGAAAGTTAGTTTTAGCAGAATTTGAACTCTAAATGTAGAGAAAAAATCCCACTAAACATATTGTCCAATGTGCTAAAAATTCTGTATCGCCTTTAGTCGAACAAATCAACCCCAGGATTTATATATGTTGGGCTTCTTTCAGTTTCCATCAACCAAGTCCACTCACAATGCTTTTGTCGGCCCAAGGCTATAGTAGAAGACACTTGCCCATGGTGCCATGTAATGGGACTAAACTTGGAATCATGTAGTTGGGAAGCAAGCTTCTTACCACACAGCCATACATATATATATATTCTTTGCTAATATACAACAGTAAAAGATTGAAAACTGCTGCTTTTTAATTGAAAGTCCTTTGAAGTATTTTTTCTTCATTGTTGTCACTTTTGTCATCAGATGTATAATAAAACAGTAGTTGACCCATTGGAAACCTGTGATTCACCAATTACAAAATGTGAATAAATAGGATGCAACATTTAGTTTCATACTCTATTGTCGTACTGTCTCCTTCATAGTAATTACAAAAACTATAGATTTAAAAGAGAGAGAAAAAACAAACCTGTTTCAGGATTAGTCAAACAAGTATTAAATCACATCTTAGATATTTAAAGATATATGACAACAATTATTTACAGAATATCCAGTCAAGTGCAGGTCAGATGCTTGCAACAACTAGACAAGACATTCTCTTGCTATAACATAACTTATTTTGGCTCCTGAAGAAGAGGGTAAGCTGGAATGATATTGGTGAGAAAAAGGTTAATTGCAGAAGAAAAGCATAGCTAGGTACACAGGAAGAGTGATTTTCAAGTACATGCATTCCATTATTTGATAAAAGTGCACAATATTAAAAAATACAACTGTGACTTAACACTGCTAGACTCTATAGAAAATAATGAACTTAACTCTTCTCTACTAGCTTTCCACTGACCCTTGTGTTTTCCAACAAATAGCTTTCAAATTTGAAAATGGTTTTAAATCATTTGTTAGATGGATGACAAATAGAATTAGATGCACAAAAAACTCTTTACGCTAATCATTACCATCATGTCTATTTTTCCACACTAGTATGGAATTGAACTGACAAAATAATCACCTTTACCATTTTACCACTTCAATCATAAGAGGTCTCATGAAATTCAGTCAACTTTTTCAAGTAGAGGGGGGGGGGGTCACTGTTGTTTTGCTTCATTAGAATTTAGTGATTACTGTTTGTTGATTAGTATAAAAGTTTAGATGCTTAATGTCAACCTAGATTTATAATAAAACCAATTGCATTGAGTGCTAACTTAAATGAGTATAATTAAATTAGAAACAAAATCATTGTAACTATAGGAAAAGTGGATTAAATATTGTGAAATGAACATTCCCAACTACATGGTTCTAAGTTCGGTCCCACTGCATGGCACATTTGGGCAAGTGTCTTTTACTATAACACAGAGCTGGCCAGAGTCTTGTGAGTGAATTTGGTAGATGGAAACTGAAAGAAGCCTGTCATATATTCTTTTTAAACAAGAATGTTGTTGTCAGAGATTTCAAAGTTTTGACCAGCTAAGCCATCAATGGATGACAGCTTAGCTGACTGTAAACTTCAAGGTTACTTTAACAACATTCTTGTTTTAGATTAATAAATTTGTATTCAACAAAAGTATAGAGTAACCCATCAGATTTCGGAGGAGTTTGTAGTGAAAGTTGGTGTGCATCAGGGATCTGCGTTGTCACCGTTGTTGTTTGCAATAGTGGTTGATGTGGTGACAGAGAGTGCAAGAGAGGGATTGATAATGGAGATAATGTATGACCTTGCTCTGATGTGTGAGACAATGGAGGGATTGAGGGAGAAGTTTTGGAAATGGAAGGAGGCGTTTGAAGGTAAACCTCAGGAAAACAAAGGTGATGGTAAGCGGGGTGGAAGGAGAAGTGTTAGTGCGCAAGGTGAATCCATGTGGTGTATGTGGGAGGAGGATAATGGTAAATGCAGTGTTTATGAGATGTGAGAAATGGATTCATGGTAGATATACGAAAATAAAGAAGGTGATCCCAAGACTGGTGAGAGAGTTTGTTTGTGGAAGATGTGAGAAAGGAGCAGGAGGGCTGGCAGAACCCGTGGAAACGGTGAGAGGGTTTTGTTATTTGGGAAATAGCGTGGATGTGAAGCAGCTGTGACAGCAAGAGCGAGACTTGGCTGGGTGAAGTTCAGTGAATATGGAGCATTATATGGGAAAAGGTTCTCATTAAAGATGAAAGGAAGGGTCTATAAGAGTTGTGTGAGGGCTGCAATGCTGTATGGGAGTGAGACATGGTGTCTGAGGGAGAGAGAGATGGTAATTTTGAGGACTGAGAGAGCAATGGTGAGAGAAACGTGTGGGGTGAAGCTGTTTGATAGGAGGACTGAGGATTTGATGGCGATGCTGGGGTTGGAGGGATCGGTGGAATGGCTGGCAAGGGCGAATGGAGTGAGGTGGTATGGGCATGTGTTGAGGAGGGATATAAAGAGCATGTTCTAAGGAGGGTGACTGCATTTGAGGTAAATGGAGCGCGAGAGTGAGGTAGACCAAGGAGATTGGAAGGGTTAGTTTGAAAAAGGAGGATGCCCAAAACTGGGCAAGATGGTGTGAGGGCGGTTGCTATGGCATTGAGGTAGATCTGGCCACCTCCATTTACCGGGACAAAACTCGGATTTAAAACACTAAATGACTGACTGACTGAACGTAAAAACACAATGTGTGTGTGTGAGTGAATGTATGTTTGTCTCCTTGCCTTGATATTATATGATATCTGTAAATGGGTGTCACTGTCATACAAGCAGCATCATATCTATTTTTCTGCAAAAACATGTCAAGCAATGGGGAAATATGTTACCTTGCTTAGAAATAAGTGAGGGTTGACTACCACAAGGTAGAAAATCTGCTTCAACAAAACTCTGTCAAACTCATGCAAAAGCATAGAAAAGTGGACTTCAAAATAGTGGTGAAACATTCTTGGATTCAATCAGTTATTTGCCAAGCTGATGGTTGAATTATCAAACTGCCTATCATAATAATCTGTAAAAATATCCACTGAATCCTTCATAGACTTTTATAGTTACATATATATATATGTTGCCTTACTGGCATGTGCAAAAATCATTCGAGCGAGGTCGTTGCCAGTGCTGCCGGACTGGCTCCTGTGTGGGTGGCACATAAAAAACACCATTTGAGCATGGCCGTTGCCAGTACTGCCTGACTGGCCCTCGTGCTGGTGGCACGTAAAAGCATCCACTACACTCTTGGAGTGGTTGGCGTTAGGAAGGGCATCAAGCTGTAGAAACTCTGCCAGATCAGATTGGAGCTTGGTGCAGCCATCTGGTTCGCCAGTCCTCAGTCAAATCATCCAACCCATGCTAGCATGGAAAGTGGACGTTAAACGATGATGATGATATATGTATATTTACAGGATATTGATAAAGATAAATATACTTGTATGGTAAACTTAGTTTTGGGGAATTCAAGAAGAAAAAAAATACTAAGGAAGAATGTTAAAGTAAAAATCTTGAAATAGATCCGTTCAAATTTATTTAAGAATCCAATATTGAATATGCATTGGTTAAATATAGGTTTCAAATTTTGGCATAAGGCTAGCAATTTCAATTACATCAATCCCCAGTGTTCAACTGGTAATTATAAGGATGGAAGGCAAAGTTTGAATTCAGAACGTAAAGACGGATGAAATGCTGCTAAGCATTTTGCCTGGTGTGCTAACAATTCTGCCAGTTCGTTGCCTTGCATTGGTTAAGTATTGCGACCTGTTTATGTAATTAAGCACAACTGATGTGGACAGGAAGGAAGGTCCTTTTCCTTGAGATTAGTCATGTTCTGTAGCTATTATTAAATCAGCATTTACTGTTAAAATAAATGCCGCAGATACATATGAAAATAATCATAAATGTAACTTTTTTTTTAAAAATGTCTTATGGCTGTGTGGTAAGAAGCTTGCTTTCCTACCACATGGTTCCTGGTTCAGTCCCATTGAGTGGCACCTCAGGCATGCTATAACCCTAGATCGACCAAAGCCTTGTAAGTTGATTTGGTAAGCAGAAACTGAAAGAAGCCCATCATATATGTGCGTTTGTGTTTATCCCCCTTCACCACTTGGCAACTGGTGTTGGTTTGTTTACATTCCCATAATCTAGCTGTTTAGCAAAAAATAACTGATAGAATAAGTACTGGGATCAATTTGTTCAACTAAACCCTTCAAGGGGGTGTCCCAGTGAATGGTTGCAGTCAAGTGACTGAAACGAGAAAAAAAATATATGGTATAAAATTTTTTTTTATGTAATGTGTTAAAAGAAAAGCAGTTGTCTCTCTTTTGCCTAAATAATTTTCAAAAGAACATTTTTCATCATAATTTTTTAAATGTTTAAATATATTTTTTTTTAATTTTTCAGGTTTTTAATTGAAAATGAGTTATCGCTCTAGTTCTAGTAATCGTACTTCTAGTGGAAGAAATAGAAGTGGGAGGTCATCTCTTGGATCCCACTCTAACCGAAGACTTAGTGGGGGTCAAGGGGGATATGGAATACTTGGAAGTGCTCCCCCTATGCCTGGTATGAATAATATGTGTTCTGGAATGAACAATATGGGTGGCGGCGGCGGAGGGGGTGGTGGTGGCATGGGCGGTGGTGGTGGTGGAATGGGCGGCGGTGGTGGCATGGGTGGTGGCGGTGGCATGGGTGGTGGTATGGGCGGTGTGGGTGGGGGGATGGGTGGTATGGGCAATATGGGTGGTGGCATGGGTGGAGGTATGAATATGTCACCCAACATGAATAATAACATGGGCATGGGGAATTACGGGGGTGGGATGATGTCTCCGAATTCTAACATGGGTATGGGAAATATGATGGGATCCGGTGGTGGGATGATGATGCAACAACAACAACAAAACATGGGGGTGCAACAACAAGCTATGCGAGAAACTCAGTTAGCTTTGGTCAATACATTACTGAAAGGTTCGATGATTGGTTCAGGTGGTAGAAGTAGAAATCTTCCTGATGGTGGAATGGGGCTGGGTATGTTGGGTTCTTCTGGGCCGTTACCTTCATTGCTGGATATCAAAACAAGTGGAATTAAACGACGTTCTGGATCTGATGGTATGTCAAACATCGTTAAAAGAATGAAGAAGGATTCTGATGTGAGTTTTCATTTTTATATTTTCTGTTATAGTTTAGCTGCATCACAAATACATTATTTTGCCCCATAATTTTGTCAGTCTGATATGATAACGTCGAGTTAAAGTTGTATTTTAAAAAAAAATGTTGTTTGAAGTCTAAAATAATTGTTTTGTGTAAGGTAGCTGATGGCTTTCTGATACTATTACTAAAATAATTTATTTGCTTACGAGATGAACATGTAACTTCATAGCTGTTCTCAAACATTTATGAATAGTTTGCTTATTGAATTTCTCACATGAAAAAAATAATTGGTTTTGGAAGAGTATGAGAATTTAGACTATTGTAAGAAATAAAGTTACTTTTCACAGAATAATTATTTGCAATTAATTACGTATGAAACAAATAATTGGTTTGAAAATAGTTTATTGGGTAAGAAGAGAGGTTTTTTTTTTTGTTAGAGAGAGAGATTAAACTAACCGCGTTGTAGTAATCTTAGGAACTCCTTTTATGAAAACTACTTGAATGATTTGTAATTGTTTATTACTATTTGTGAAGAAATCCTTCGTGCTTTTGTCAAATAATGTCTGCAAACCTTTGAGTTGAAAGGAAATGTTAAGATTTAAGATTGTCACAGTAGTTGCAGGAACTAATGACAACAAAGAAATATTAATTATTCTTAAATTGATGAAATGAGTGGAGCAAATTAAACAGGTTTTATTTCTCCTGAGTGGAAAAACATACCAGTTGTTTAACACCAAGCCAGCTATGATTGAATGTATCAAAGTTGCCTGACCTAGCAGATAGGCTGTTGGCTTTATGATCATTTGGTTTTTGTGCAAAGCATTTTGTTCCAGTCTCCCTCTGTTGAGTGGTGCTTCATAGACTATTTAGCCCAAATTCTTGTAAATAGAAAATGTTAATGGCACACTAGATGTAATGATGAGAATCAAAAGTGTGTTCTTGTCACAAACATTCCATTTTTTTTTGTCTTTCTCCCAGACATTTTAATATCTTATGTGCCCTTTTTTCTTTCTAAGATGGTAAGGAGTGATAAGCAAGCAAGACTGACTTTCTTGTTAGATGAAATCAGCACCAATTGTGTATTACAGTTAATTTAATAGACTGCCATATCTGTTTATTTCTCAGACCACTATAAAGAAATTTAAGTTGGAAAGTCATTATTTTTGACACAATAGCAATGAAAAATAGTAATTACTGTGAAAATGATTTTCTTATTGAAATGTTAAATCTTGACATCATACTGACTGCTCCTATACTTTTTCTGATTTTACAATATTAAACAATTTAGTTTCATAAAAAGTTACATAAGCAAGCATATTAAGAACTTAATTAATAGGTAGTTACTAAATAAATACTTTGCTTAATTATATATTAGTTTTTCATTTTAAACATTTGACTAAAAATATAAATTATTTCAGTCTTCCATTTGATTATATGTGCATTGCCATACAAACAGTGTTCATATAGCAATGCACTTTTTTAAAATTGTGCACATGCACACAACCAAGAACTCTATTCAATTGTTATTTTGAAATTTAAAAAAAAAAAATTAAAATAATAAATTAGTTGATAACATTAACCGAAACTGAGCCTTTAAAGAAAAGAAAACAATTTATATTATTGAGCTATATGTTACTGACATAAAATGTTATTGCTATAATTCTTTGCTTATTGTTTTAATTTCATAAATGGCATATTTTATTGCCTGTATCCTATTGAAAACGTGTTTTTTACAGATTTCCTGAGAGTTAGGGAATGATAAAAAAATATTATTTTTCTTCCATGAAATTCCTGTGAATTGTATTGAGCAAGAATAACATTTTTTTTTTCCTTTAGTTCATCTTTAAATCAGTACATTTGTCTGACTGAAATATGAAATACATAGAAAATGTTGCAAAAATTATACAGCCAAAGGATTATCCATATAAAATTTTCAAATGTTTTTGTGCTTTGTTTAAATTTATATATTTTTATTTGTAATTTGAATTATTTTTAGATGTTTGAAGGAATTGTTTGCCCTTATTTATTTTTCATTTGTAGAAATGTGGGGCTATTAAAACTATTAAACAAACCTGAAGATTATTTTGAACTTTTACATAAATCTATACAATTAAATTGATAACTGTTTTTCTCTCATCTGTATATTATGAATTTTTTGATAGTTGAAATGGCATGAAATATTCAATAGTTTTTTCCTCTATTTCAAATAAATGATATATATAAAGTATAAGTTTTATACTTCATGTAAAAAACAAAAAATTCTAATATTCCTATAAATTTATTTCAATATTTAGCTTATCTTTTTTTAGGTAATTTTTATATTTAAAATTTTTGAGAACATTTTGGAAAAAAAGTCATTTGTATGCCCCAAGAAATAGATCTAATTTAAATGAGTGAAGAACATACTGGAATTTAGAACAGCTTCTGTTTGTTGGTATCATGTAACCCAGTACAATTTGTCTCCTGGTTGGGTGGTTGCTAACATGACTGCACTTCCCCTGCACCCAGTTTACTGGATGAGGAAGTTGTGTGAACATCCCAGCAGGATTTAAAATAAATCTCATCAAAGGGCAGGAGAAGCTCTCAGAAAAGCTAACAACCAACTAAATCTTTAAAAGAGATAGGTGCTACTGAATTATTTGACTGTTGCTTTTCACCTCTGACCTACTTGGGGCTATAAATTTTGGATGTGTTGAATAAAATTGAAATGATAATTTTTTTTTGTGATAATTGATATTCCTAGCTTACTGCAGTAGAATTAAACAGAGCATATTTGGAATGTTATAGTAAGAGAGCTAGCTAGCATAAGTTGATTGTTAGAGGAAGTAGCCAAAATTTGGGCTTTAAAAAAAAGCTCTTAATTATTTAATGCTAATACAAATATTTAAATATGCACTCAAATACTTGTTTCTTTCCTACTATGTTAATAGACAACTAGTTATTTAGAATTCTGTATATAATAATTTAAGGCTTTATATAGTATTAAATGGAATTTATCATTAGGATAAGATTTCTGGAGACATAAAAATAAAGAAAATATTTTCTTCTTCCTTAAAACATCTTTATACTTCACTTAAAAAGATATTTTATATTTTTCGAAAATACTTATTGGAATAGCATTTCAAATACAAAGTTTGATTGCAGAAATTATCCAATTCTCTAAGAAGAAAGTTACATTTAAAAGTAATTTTGTTTCAAAATCTATTCTACATTGGCTGTGAAATATTAGGACCCTTCCAGATAAATAGTTCTATTTGTGCCTTACCAGTTTTGCCAGAGATTATCTAAAAACATGTTGAATAATAACCTCTATTATTAACTATTCATTTTGGAAAGTTAATGTTAAACAAGTTCTAAAATATGTGTATAAAACTCTATATTGTATATATGTTAGTTCTTGCATACAAACCGCTTATGCACCAAACACTTACAAACAATATTTAGTCAATTTCATCTTTTCTGTTTTTTTAATATTCTAGTTTTTTTTTTTTTTACATATAAAGTTTAATAAAATGTTATTTAAGGTAAGTTTTTCTAATGTCTGTTTACAAATAGTAATTTTCTAAAGATTATTATCAATCAACAAAATAGATATTTAAAAAAATATAAGAATCTTTTCAAACAGTTTAAAACAGTGTATTTTCAGTACATTATTTCAACTCACTCACATTTTTAATGAAAGGAAAATTGCCCAGCTTTCATTTACTTTATTTTCATTTTTTATGACAATCTTGTGTCATTACATTTTTATGACGCAATTTTCATTTCAAATAGAAACCAGAGAGAGCCACAAACGCAACTCTCCTTCTTGCTTTCATTTTTATCAGTCTTTCCAAAATTATAGGTTTCCTCCTACTTTCATAGATTGCATTTTCTCCTAATGATTGTGTTTATAAATGTGTGTGTCTGAACATTAGAAATATGTAAGACATGTATGTATGTGTTTGAATGTGTGTACATATGCATGCTTCAGATTTAATTCCTATCAAGTTGCTTTCATATTTTCAGTTGGTCTGAAAATATTGAATATCCAAAAAAATGAAAGAATAAAAAAATTATTTCCCAATATCCTTCCTTCCTTCTGCTCATATCTCAATAATTTCATTCTCAGTGATTCAACTCTGGCTGTTTCTTAAGTCAAGGATGTTACCAAGCAATGTAACATTGATTTTACCCACATTCAGATTGTTTTTTTCCAAATTTAAAAAATGCATTCATTGTTTCCATTGTTTCTGGTATGGAATATATTGAAGAAAAAAGAGAGAGAGAGAGTGAGAGAAGTTTAAAACAGCTCTCCTTTTGTTTTCAACTCATGACTGCATTTTTAAAATGCTATATCTCTCTGCTAGAGTTTCTCTGATTTGATAGCATTTCATCTTCAAATAAAAACTCCATCCTCTATTCATTGTTTTAGTGCAATGTGTTTTAACCTATCCACCATGTTCCCTTTCTATCTTTTTGTCTAATGGCTTATCTATGGCCGCTTTATTCAACCTTTTCTTAAGACGTTGGCCCCTTGTCATGGTTTCAGCGCTCCTCCAGAGGCAAAGACAGGATCATCCGCCCAAATGACAGGAGAAGGCCACAGGGAAGTACCCCTTCTACTAAAAAACGGGATCAACTCTACTCTCAAGGTCGTAAAGACCAATCTTCCAATAGAAGACAGCGTGATACTTCAGGTAAAGTAAATAAATGGTTTTTCCTGCTGGCGCCTGCATTGTTGGTCATTTTCCAATGAGCGGTCAGCTACAGATGAAATGTCACTAGCATGTTGTCTCCGCTGCTTCTCTACCTCTTTTTCTCCCACCCTATTACTATAATTCTCTCTTTCTTTCTCACTCTCTCACTCTGTTTTCTCTCTCTCTTTTTCTCTTCTGCATATCTCTTTGGCAAGTTTATTTTGGTCTGTTTACAGAGCATCCCACCCAATTTCCTATTGCTTCAAATGACACTCAGGAAGCAAAATGATTCAATTTCTGTATTTATTTCCTTCATTTTTCTTACAAGAGCATTTTATACTACCCAGATAATCATTGTCTTTCTACTACTAATTTGGATGGAAGGTGGGACAACTTTTTCTTGTCAAAATAATGTAATTTTAAGGTCATCACAAACTGAATTCTGGAAAGAAATGAAAAGCCATGGTGATGGTGTATTATTTATGCTTCCTTCCCTCCATGTCTTTACCAACATCTGCCTCCTTACATTTATTTAACTCATTTAAAGAAATTTTTTTCATAAATCTCTACCCAATTTTTTTTTTCCCACTTTTAATACAGTTTTCTAGATTAAAATCTTCACTACATGTTTTCTTTTTTTACCTACTTTTTTTAATGCTTTGGATTTAATTTTTTCGTTTTATAGCCAAACTGTTGTCACCTGGGTTTTTTTTCTTTTACTAAGATCCATTCTTTATTAAGGTCTGGTAGTAAACACCTAATGACAGACATCAACACAACTCATTGTCTTTCTTTTTACTTCAGTTTTGTAACTTGGCTTCATGGTAACATCAAGTTTTCACCATTTTAAAAATTTCTTATATATATATATATATAGAAAAAATACAGTAAAAAAAAGTTTCTTTTTTCACCTTTTCCATAGTATTTTAGTGTCCGTTCTAGTACACATGCTTGATAATGTTATCATTTCTCATCACCCCTTTGTCCATTTCTCATAACGTGGCAACTTGCAATTTTTATATACACTCATGTACACACAATACACTCGCTCACACAATGCAATCACACATAAGTATTTCCTATTAAGTTCTAAAATTTCTTTACAGATAAAACATAACCCTCTTCTTTCTAATTTTCATACTTCTTATATATAAAGAAGTATATACTGTGTTTTCTCCAAGGTTTGTATAGGTCAAAAGGCTTGATATTGCTTTGACAATACAACCATTGACATTTGCAGCTAAGAAAAAGATGGAAGATGATGATGAAGAAGAGGATGAGATGTATGATCCTGCCGAGCCAACTGATGATGAGGTATGTTTTTCTTTGTCTTATTTATAGGGGAGAGGGTTCTTAGCTGGTGGATGTTTA
Organism: Octopus sinensis; assembly: GCF_006345805.1. Classification (NCBI taxonomy): domain Eukaryota; kingdom Metazoa; phylum Mollusca; class Cephalopoda; order Octopoda; family Octopodidae; genus Octopus; species Octopus sinensis. The sequence continues at coordinate 45,967,132 of NC_042998.1, read as the reverse complement.
AACTCTTACAAAACATTTGACTTTATTAGAGATGATACATAATTAAGTTTATCAAATCATCTTGATGTGTTGAAAATATATCTGTTCAATATCAAAGTATATTGCATAAAAGTATGATATTTATGAATACTTATTGTTATTTAAAGCAAATATGTGAAGTGATTAATCCTTAGACAATAACTAAATTTTTCCATTGATAATTTTGGTAACTATGGTCTAAAATAATTTACTAAAGTTTTATGTTCTCAAATGAATGAAATTCTTAAATTATTCTCATCTAATAGATTTAGTTATATATGGGCACGTAAAAAGCACCCACTACACTCTCGGAGTGGTTGGCGTTAGGAAGGGCATCCAGCTGTAGAAACTGCCAGATCAAGATTGGAGCCTGGTGCAGCCATCTGGCTCGCCAGCCCTCAGTCAAAGTTGTCCAACCCATGCTAGCATGGAAAGCGGACGTTAAATGATGATATATATATAAATATATATATAATCATTGGGAAAATATCTAACCCTTCAGCATTCAGATTATTTCATCAAATGTAATGCTTATTTATTCACATTGTTTGGAATTAGTCATGTATTATCTTGTAGCTTCAAGATTTTACTGAAGTGATTGTTTCTTTTTAGAATGGCATAGGCTAGGTGTGAGAGGCCAAATCTAGCCGATTTGAATGTGAAACAGGTAGAATATTTGGGCTGGATATGACCAGTTTAAATTCTAGAGGGTTAAGTAAAAATGAACTTGATAAGGATTGCTTTAAACATTGTAACTTCCCATTTGATGTGAACTGTTCTTAAAGAACTTAAATCCCTAAAATATATCATTTTATTTTACACAAATTCATCAGAAAGTGTTTTAACATTTCTTCTAATGCATTCGTTGAAATAAATCCGTCAAATAAAATTCAGAACCTGTTATATACTATATATAGTAATTAGATATTTTTAAGTAATACTAACTTGCTGTTCCAAGAGCTGCTCTGTGAGGAATAGCTGCTAATAAACCGACCTTTCAAACAATGAACCATATCATCAAAATATATAATTTTATAAGGGTGCCTTCAATTTGTATAAGTGAGAGGGATACATTTATGAGTTCAGTACACTGCTCGGCCCTAACCTCTTTATGTATATATTTTGTTGTGAGAGGAAAAGAGACTACCTATAGTCCTTGGTGAGATTAATGCAGTTGATATTCACTTGGAATTTCATTAAGTCAGTGCTATTGGTACAAAATATGAGCAAGAAGGAATCTCAGGAAGCTGCCTTTCTGAGGAGGAAAGATTGAGAAAAAGTGTCTAGCATGAGAGGGTTTGGTGAGAGTGGTTAGACAATTTGGAATGACTGGTGGAAGAGAGGCGCTTTATCTCTAAGAAGTTGAAACATTGTTTAACATCAATTTATCCATGCTGGCTTGGGTGGGACGGTTCAACAGGAATCAAAAAACCAGAGGACCCTGCCTAACAACAATGTTCATTTTGGCAAAGGTTACTGTAGTTATGTCCTTCCTAATATCAATCACTTTACAGAGTGTAATGGTTTTTTTTTTCTGTTTTGAGGGGGCACCAGCACTAATGAGTTTACCAAGTTACTTGCAAAATAGGACCACCACCCAACTGATTTGGGGTGTAGTACTGAAGGAGGTCAAAAGGTTGAAGTATGAGAGATGAATATGAACAGGTGTCTTGCTTAATAAGACATACATGGCTTCACCAGCTGGAAAAGGAGAGAGGTGGTGGGGATGTATCCTTAAGGTACAAGGTGATTATAAAGAGAGAACAGGAATAGAAGAGCAGAATGGTTAGATATCTTTGGGCTTGTGGTTGTAGAGTTGATGATGTAAATCTTCAGCAATCGGTTTTTTTGTTTCATGTGGTCATGAATCTTGGGTAGTGGCTGAAAGTGTGTAATGAATACGGGCAGCTAAAATGGGGTACCTTCAAAGGGTTATTGGAATAACATTACTTGCTAAGGTGTGCAGCAAGTTGCTCCTGGTCAAGCCACTACTTCACATTGAGACATTAGAGCTTGTGGTTAGTGTTGACAGAAATGAACACAGGACAGACTAACCAGCAGGAGACCTAGTAGTAGATCACAAGCAAAATGATTGGATAATATCCATAAACTTCGTTGGTTTTGCTTTGGGATCCAAATGGAACATATACTGACAGGACCCTATGGAGAGTGTGTCCAAGCGTGTCTGCCCCCATGATTCTTATGCAAATGGTGAGGCTTGCTATTTGTTCAGTCGGGCAAACTGGTCCAAGCATAGATTGGAGCATAACACAGTGACATAATCTACTCTATTTGTAGTAATTTATATATATATGTGTAAAAGTGTTTCCATTATACACTTTCCATTATATATGAGAGAGATACTGATGTTTTTAAATGTATGATTCCAAACCTTTGACTATCAAATATATTTTTCAATAAGATACATTCTTTTCATTCAAGTTCCATTCATGTTAAGCTCCACCTAATCACACTTTCTTTATTTAGCATTAAAATAATTTATCCGTGGTCTACTTTTATTTTAACAGATACAATCCACTGAACACAGTAATGGTGGTTTAACAGTAACTGTTGATGGCAGTAGACGTTCAGTTACTGAAGACACTGCTAAGGTAACTACAGTTTAAATTTAATATCATGAATAATCACTTTAAAAAGTAGTTTTTCATTTAATTTGCTAAAATTTCAACTTTTTTGTTGTTGTTATTAATGGTAATTTGATTTTATAACATACTGGGTAGTAACTAAATGTTTTGTTACAAGCTCTCAGTCAATATCACTTTTATGCTTAAAATTTAAATCCTAGAAAATATAATTAGCATTCTTGTTAACCTTTTGTTAGAATTTTACTAACTTGTACTGAAGCAGTCATGTTCAATGCATTATCTAAGTCAATTTTTGTTTCTCTTCTAAAAAGCTTGCATAAAAATCTACAATTATACTAAATTTCTTATTCATTAGGCTTGTTGGGTAATCTTTTTTAACTTTTTTTTTTTAAGTTTAGAAATATTTTTGCTCTTTAATAAAATTGTTTGAAGTTGTAATTCTCTGATCTATCACTGTAGCATCTGTTTGGTTTTTTATGCTGGAATTTGTTTCCATCAGGATACTTTTTGGTAAAACTATATTTGTGTATCCTGTAGGCTAACTTTCAAGTATTTCAAGAATTCTGTTGTTTCCTTTTTTTTTTTTTTTTTTTTCCCCCTACTTAGAATATTTAGGATAGCAAACCCGTCAACACCTTAAATCAAGTATCCTCATAGTTTATCTTTATTCTGAAAGTATTGACTTTTGAGAATAACTCTAATCTTCTGTTTTTGTTTGGGCAACCTTTTTATTTTTTATTTCTTACTTAAAATTTTTATTTATTTTTTGTAAAGATATTGGCATCATGTTGAACAGTTGGTTACTGACTTCTCAGTTGTCCAGTAACTGCTGAGTCTGCTAAGTTATAGCAAAATTTGCAAAATAATTTGTGTACTCTCTGAAAAGGTCTCTCTTGAAATATAATTATCATAGCTCAACTCTACTCTGTATATGGCTTTATCTTATTTTACTAATTTTGTTTTGTATATCTATTTATTTAGTTATTTTTTCCAAAGCAGACAGTCATTAGTTTCCTCTTTTTTTCTTAAAGATTGTAGAATCTTGAATGTATGATAATGTAGCTTTACAATGCCTTTTGCTTGTGGCCTTTTCTTTGCTTGAAAAAATGAGGGTTGGTTAGTGTATTTTAAGACTGTTCATCTTATTGGATCTGTGCACAAACCTATACTATTAGTTTGGAGGAAAAATAAAACTGATTAGTATTCTTTTATTGGTTTCAGTCATTTGACTGTGGTCATACTGGGGTATTACTTTCTACAGTAGAGCTGATTATATTGACTACTTACTTATTTCATTAGCCTTGGGAGGATGAGAGGGAAAATTAATCAGTGTTATTAGCACAAGGTATTTTGTTCACACTATCACCTCTACTATCCACTACCAACATAACGGGATTAAAAATAAAAGTTTAGATTGTTTGAATAACAACAATTATTAATAGAAATAAAGCAACACTATTGTAAACAAAAGAAATTTTATTTCTATATTAGCTGTGCAAAATAACTTACATGGGCTCTCAATTGAGATGAAAAATTTATTCTTTCTTGTTTAGTGTATAGTATATTCAACCAACAATGATTATATTAAATGTGATAAAACAATGTAAACAAATTCCTTCGATACTGATCCATCATTTTAGTATGACGCATTCCTAAGTACATCTATGTCCTCTGCCACTCATCAAACTCTTTCAGCCATCATCTCTTTCACCATATCTGCATCAGAGACATGTATCTCCCCTCACCTTTCTCAGAATTGTCCTTTATGACTTCAATGCTCACAGCTCATCAACTCTCACTCTCATCCTGTGCTGATGCTGGTTATACAAAGGCTGCATTCCTTTGAAATCTTCAGCTCTTTACCTCAACTAGTTTCATGTTTCACCCCCCACACTCATTTCTGACTAAGAAACAGACACTCCAAATATCTTCAGTTTGTTTTTCACCTTCAAACTGAACTTCTACTGAACCATAACCATCAAGTCTTCTGACAACTACTGTGGAACTTTGTCATTTGGCTGGTGGGGAGGTCACCAATTCTACATTGATGCTTCTGGCTTTGCTTTTAAACCATCAAAAAAGTTAGGTTGGTGATTGATCCTTTTAGGTATCTCTCTACATTTCACAGACCACCATGACTCATAGCCTCAATTCTTGCAAGTGGTTTGCCCACAATTGCACTGCAGCAGTTCAGATAAAGACGCACTTGCAATGCTTTGTGAAAATCCTTCATCCTTACGTAATGGTTGGCTATAACACTGCACTGAACTTCTTTAAGGCTATCATCCAAAATGGAACGTTTGTCTTTGTGTATCACACAGTCTGTATACTCTCTTGTTTCCCAAACAGCTACTTTTTTTTTTCCTGTTTTCTCATTAAAAGGATATGTATTAAATTTGTAAAACCCTCTGAAACTCTGTTTCGCAGCCATAATGGTTTTGCGAGCAGTAATTCTTTGGAAAAAGCCTCCATATTCTTGCTTAGTTTATATCCAACTCTACATTCCACATTACTCCAAATTTATTGTTTCCCATTTCACCTGGCTCACATCACAGCACATAGATGTTTCAAACTAATAAGGCCAGCAGCCTGATACTGTCCCTTTCATTACCCTCAAACAATGCACCAAAGAGTTAAGCTAGTTTCTATTCTTGCAAAACTTTTCAATCTGTCTTTGTACAGGAATCTATCCTGATCTGTGGAAACCTATGACAATGTGCTCCTTTAACTGAAGGCTAACTCCTCTAACCTTACCTACTATTGTTCTATTGCTCTTACTGCTCTGATATATCTGTTGATAAAGAGTTACATGCATATATGTTAGAGATGTAAATTTATTGGACTGCATATTATTTTAAGTTGGCTCCCCTCTTTTTTTCCAATGAAATCAATGTCAAAACTTATACTAAATAGTTAGCTATGTGGTCATTTTCCTTTGTTGTGACTGGTACAAATCAATAAAAGAATATGCATTTGCTAACATTGTTTGCTCTGCACATTTGCATTATCATGAAAGTAATTGCTTATCAAGCGCTGATGATATACATAATAGATTTTATTATTAACTAAAACTAAGTATATTTATAAAAACTGAAAGCTTTTTATTTATTTTTTTTTGGCAGGGAAAATTCTATTTCCTGAATTTGTATATCCAGTACTGGATAGATTATTTTGAATATAGATGCTTATAATTCATATTTTTTCAAAAAGGGAAATAAATGAGGATTAGTACAGATTATTTTCTGCTTGTTTATTCTCTTAATGTTCTCTTTTTCTCTGTGATGTCATGGTCCAGATTATCATGAGCTTATTTATTATATCTAATTTTGTTTTCTCTGAAGCTTCACTTATTCAACTCTGATTATATTTCATCATTTAAAGTCTCGTTATTTTTATAAAACATAAAATATCAAAATGCTGTAGTTTATAATAAAATTAACAGCTCTGTTTGATGTACTTGATTTTCTTGCATAAAAATTAACAGATTTTGAAAATATTCATTTTACTGCCATGATTTTCATTTTAGAACAGTTTACATGAATTTCAATTTTCATTACATTGAAGTATATATTACGGTTTTCTGCAGAGATGCATATTTGTACTTTATTGTGCATATATACACTTGCATCGGAAATTAATTAGCACTTTTCAAATTTCTACATTTTCTTACATTTTCTTAATTTAATTAACTTATTATCAGAAATGAACTTGTTTTTAATCAAAAATTTATTAAAACATATCCCAGCACACCACATAATTGTTATTAATCGTGAAATTTAGTCAATATCTTGTTGCTCCTCCTTTGGCAGCAATGACAGCTGCTACGCGGGTCGGCATGTTGTCTATGAGTGCCTGCAGGTACTGTGCAGGGATGGCCCCTCATGCAGCAAGAAGTGCCCCAAACAGCTCGTGTCGGTTCCTGTATTGCTGCACATTCAAATCCCTACCCAATCGACTCCAGAAGTTCTCAATAGGGTTCAGGTCAGGTGACTGGCCAGCACGTACTCCTCGCCACCAAAGAGGTATCCCGTACTATCTCAACGTACTTTGCTGCGTTGATGTTGCCTTCGACGGCATAGAGCCGCCCAACACCACTGTAGCTGAACGCCCCTCACACCATCAGACCACCCCCACCATGCTTCATGGTGAGCAAATCAAGGGTGCTAATTAATTTCTGACGGTAGTGTATATATATATATATAATATATATATATATATATATATATATATAGTTTTTCATTTTTTTAATAAATTTTGAGTCCAGTCTTGTTTACACTAAGGCTGCTGTGTGCTAAAGCTTTTGTAATCTTTCTGCTCTGGTTTTGCTTTTAAGGGATTTTTTTCTATTTCATTTATCAAAAAAGCGTATTTTTGCACATAAATCTAAAACTATTTTTATGAAGCTTGAGCATTTGACCTAAGATTATATATTTCATTTCTCTTGTCTTCCCTTTATCCACCTCAAATCTTTCTCATACATCTGTTCAAATATTGATAGCAAATACACATAGACAAGAGAGTGTATTGCCTGCATCATCATAATTAATATGTCCATTTTTCCATGCTTGCATGGGTTGGGCAGAATATGTTGAGGCAGATTTTCTTCAGCTAGACTCTCTTCCTGTCACCAACCTTTTCTTGTTTTCAAGTAATATCCGATGGCCAGGCACATTTTTCATGAAAGATTGGAAATAAGGGTCACTGTTTGCATTATAGTAACCGTCATTTACAACCATATGAAATCAAGGCAAGGCGACAGTAACACACACGCTTATATATTGGGCATAAATGGCATCAGATGTGGTTATGTGATGTGGTATGGTCTTGTGATGTGGATGGATGAGGACAGCTGAATACAGTGTCATTCACTAAATGTGGAAGAGGAAGATGTGGGATAAAGTGGTGAAGACTGACCTCAAGATGTTGATCTTCTCAGAAGACTTGATGGTAGCTGAGATGCATGGTGATATGCTGTGCTTGAGATGACTCATCCATCTCAGCAGAATTGAAATTCTGTCAAGCCTTCCCTCAACTCATCTTCTAACATTCATTCATGTTACCCTATTTCCATCACTCCCTCCTCTGTTGAACTGATATCTTCTGTGTTCAACTCATTTCCTATCTCTAATCATCTGTCACATTATTTTTACTTAGTGCACTTACCTACATATCCATCTTTTCTGTTCTTTTATCCTGTTCTGTTTCATATTCACCTTGTACCTGGACCACACATATCTCTCTCTCTCATATGCAAGCCATGTATTCACCTCTTCAGCAAGATACCTGTGCTTTGACCTTGTATCACAGTTTCTTATCCCTACATTCTATATCCCACTCAGTTGAGGGTCTTATCGTGTGAGTATTTGGCGACCTCACCAGTGCTGAAAAGCACCCAGTACACTCTTAAGTGGTTGGCATTAGGAAGAACATCCAGCTGTTGAAACCACATAGAATCTTGTGGATTCATAGAATTTTGTGGAGTCTTCTAGACCAGCCAACCCATACCAGCATGGAAAAAGAGCTGTTAAATGACAATGACGACATATATATCATCATCACCATCTTCATTTAACATCTGTTGTCCATGCTGGACTGGCATGCTGGAAGGCTGCACCAGACACCAATACACACACACAATGGGCTTCTTTCAGTGTCTATGTACCAAATCCACTCACAAGACTTTGGTCAGCCTAGGGCTAGGCCTGAAATTATGTAGTTAGGAAGCAGACTTCTGTGTCTGTATATATGTATTTTCATCATGGTAGCCCTCAACTTTTTTTGTTTATGTGGTTTTTAACCCAATATTCTACACACTATCATCTATAGCTTTATCTGCTTTGATTTCCACCATGAATGAGGTCCTTATATCATTGAGAATTTGTTCTCCATGACAAACTGCAGGGAAAAGGCCTTTGTTCAAATATGTCCCCAATGTTTCTGAGCTCATCTAAAATTTGTTTATTTTCCATTACTGCTTTGTGCAACAATTTATATAAAAGTATCATTTTTATTTTACATGTACCTTGTATATTCAATGTTTTTATAATGTGTAAGCCACAATGTATTTTATGGCCTTTATTATTAGTATCTCTGGAAACATGGAAATACATTCTTTATGTTTTTTCTTAGCAAGAATGCTAAATTGAAAATTATTCTTTCAAAAATTGAACATGAGAAGGGGCAGTTTATTTTCACTAGTATACAATAATAAACCTATGTAAAGTAACTTGAATCATAAAGCTTTTGTAAATCATATATTTTTTAAAGGCTTAGAGACTTGATAAATATTTCATAATATTCCTTTACTTTTATACAGTTTACATATTGTTTAGCATAGAGTCATACTTTTTCCATTTAACATTTTGAATTCTGATGCATTGCTAAAATTCAATATTAGATGGCAAATTAATTATCAGATACTTATTTTGTTAAATATGTATATTTATATGGCCTGGACCCATCTTGTTTTGCATGTCATCCATTTGTACATAAAATGTTTCTTTAATATCATTTTGGAATTAAGTTAACATCATGGATTTTATACCACACCTAAATTGTTGAACATATACAAGTCTTTCAAAAGTTTCTGCAAATAATTAACAGTTGCAATTTTCTCAGTTCACAAGTGACCATTTCACTCACATATTGCATGTTAATTGTATATTAGCCTCTCAATCAGTAAATGCTCCACTCCTCTTCACTCAAACTAATTTTTGTTGTTCTCTAAGAAATTGTTCTCAACTGCTTGGCTTCTAAAGATAAAGAAGCATTAACCATTCACCAGTCAGATACACTTCTATAGTAGACATTTAGGCACCATCACACAATGTCAAGTGCTTTTTCTTATAGTTTTTTTTTTTTTTCTAAGATTTAGAAATAAAATTTCCTTTTATGATTTATCATCAAAAATTGTCTAACCAAATAATTAACTTACATAGACAAAATTCCAAAATCAAATACATTAATTCACTGTGCCAAAGTCATTATTTCAAGCCTTGATTTGTATAGACCTACAATTAATCTTATTACTTTGGGATTGAAAGGTGCTTACATTTAATTTAGGAAAATTGGTTTGGCTACTGTTATTAGATATGCATTTTTATTATTTTAGATGCTGTTTATTTGAATGTTATTCTTGCCACACCACCTCTGAAAATTCCCTTTGATGCTTGTTTGAGTATTATTTGCTGTTTGCGATTTCACTGGCTATATTTACAGAATTGTAGGCTAGGGTTAGAAGGTATCTCATGTAGTAAAAAAAAAACAAAAAAAACCCTTTCTTTCTCTTTACACATCAATTGTTTACATACTTTTATTTTCCAGGACTCTGGTAGTGATGGTGAGAAAGCTGATAGTTCTGACAAAAAGTCTCAGTATTTCTGTCATGCCTGCATTGTGGAATGTTATAACAACAAGGTAGCTAATATTATTCATTACTACCATTGGTTAGAAATGCACACACGGAAAAAAAAAAGCCCCTACTTTCTCATCCATTTTATGACTGGGAATTTTTCACCACTCACGACATAGTTTATTGAAATTTGTTTCAAATTAAGTAAACTACTTCCTCTACTTCTCCAAGTTATCTCTGTTTCTGCATATATTATACTTAGGTGTACTTAATTATAAATATTTCCTTTTGCATTTTGAATTTATTCCTTGTTCTTTTAGGTTTGGCTATGCTCCGTTTTGTTTTTGTTGTTGTGTAACCCTTGGTCAACCCTGATTGAGCAGACCTATGATCAAAGGCATTCCAGCCCTGACCATCTCATCTTTTTCCTATGTGCAGGGAACCTAGAACTACATTATCCAACGTATCTCTTTTTAAGATGGCAGGGCGTGATTTGAAGGAGGTTTGGCTGCTGTTTCTAGCAGGTCAAACAACCACATTGAGGTTCCCCTGTTGGCTTATGCTCTATTTTGTGAATTCTTTGGTACATTAACTGTTTTAGTAAAATCCACTATCCATTCTTTCCTTCATTTATAAAAACATTTTACTTCAATTTCTTTAAACATGGATATTTTTACATGCATGCTTTTATCATTTTAATATCCTTTCAATGTCTCTCTGTTTAATTCTTTCTTACAATATCTGTTTTCTTGTATTATACTTTTCTCTCAAAGCTTTTGAACTGCAGATATGATGGTTATCAATGTTCTAATACTCGCTCTTATAACAAATTTACTCACAAGAAAGAATTTTTCTGCCTAACTTGTATAGTGAAAAAAAATTAGAACCCTTCTAAAACTATCATTTATGTCTGCCACATGTGTTGAAAAGGAAAGAAAAATGTTTTATTGATTTTCTTTTCTTTATCTTTGAGGCTGCTTGACTGCAATTTTCTTCAGTTGTATATATTTTCAGTAAAATAAGGCTTTTATTACATAACTAATCTAGTTTTGTTACTGACAGCCTGCTTCACACATTTTTAATTCTCTGCATTTATCAGACAGTAATCCTTTGGCTGTAAAGAATTGAATTTTTGCAACATATTTCTTTTGTTTAGCCAGACATAATTTCACCTTCAAGTTCTATACCATTTAGAAGACATTATTATGCATATATCTACTGCACACAGACATATTTGTTTTTGGTGTGTATATTTTATACACAAAATAAATATTTATTTTTTGTGTATATAATGTCTGTGTTTATGTGTGCTAGGTATATTATCTCATGTAAATAATATAGTCTTGTACATGTGTGTAGTGCATATTGCAGATGTGTGTGTAAGCATATATTACTTGTATGCGTGTGCATGTGTAATGTGTATTATATGTACATATTAATCTATTTGTGCAGTGTGCATTTCTCTTTTGTATATATTCTTTGTAATTTATATTGTTTTTATATACATATGTGTATGCATGTAGTGTATGTTGCCTGCAAGTGCTTCTGTTTTCAAACAGTATGTGAATAGTTTGTGTGGGTGTGTGTTTTACAAATATTGCCTGTACATACATGTGTACATGTGTAGTATCTACATTGCCATCTGTACCTAAGTGGAAGTGTGTGATGTATATTTTATGTAAATATTTGTGTTTGTGATGTATATTGTTTATATAATTTAATTGAAATATAAGTCATGTATACCTTTTACTATATGCACATTCGTGTATACTTTTATTAACTGTGTATTCATGTGCTGTATATAGATTGTATGCATGTGTGTGTTTGGGCATTGTATATTGTTTATACTTGTGTGTATGTGATGTATTTCAGTAATATGAAATGATGTGTATTTGTGTTTAGGCCTAATCAATTTTCCAGTATTTCCAATTGTTTTGTTATATACTTTAAAAGTATATTGCAAAACAATTAAAAGTAAGTATTGGTGAAGACACAGTTATAACATCATTAAGAAGGTATCATAATAATGCTTATAATGCTTTGAGAGTTCTCAAAAAAAGTATAGTTTTAAAAGACTATTTTTCATGAGAAAAGGTCTTCTTTATTTTCAAAAGCTTAGGCATTATAATGTTTCTTTTACAAAGGAAATGTGTCCTATGAAGATTCTTGGTCAGTGACTCTTGAAAATTTATTTCTCAAATTCAGTTTCTCTCTTTCTATGATCCATTGACATTTGCAACAACAGAAATATCTGAGATAGACTATTTGGATAATCTTAGAATGTCAGTTGATCTGAAAATGTATAACATTTCTTTGGTTTTCCTTCAATCCTCTCTCCTTGTACAGTTTATGATTGCTATTGAAAAGTGGTTTCTCTTACAAAGTGGTGACAGTGAGTTTATACAAAGAAGTTTTTACTTAACGGATATAAATACATCTTTGCTTTATGGTTTGTATTGTGTTTGTTGTTAAAGTATTTATGGTTTGTATTAAACTACTAATATGCTCTGCATTCCCCATATAGATTATTTTCATCATCACCTTCATTTAGCCTCTGCATTTTCAATCTTGCATGGGTCAGATAGAATTTATTGAGGTACATTTTTCTATGTCCAAATGCCCTTCCTGTCACCACTTCTCACCTGTAATCAACCAAGATCATGTTTCCCCATGGCCAAACCTGTTTTTCACAGAAGACGGGAAATGAACAACGCCACTTGTAGGATGGTGATGCTCATTTACAACCATGGTGTCAAGACAAATATACACACAAGCATATTCATTTATCGATATTGTATTAATAGTCAGAGGAAGGGAGGCAGCATTCATGACCATGGGAGGTTCTACTAGACTGATGAGATATAATTAATAAATATTCAGTTTAAAATTTCTAATTGTTACAAAGCTTGTTTGTCTAAGCTTTCTTGATTGACAACAGGTTTTGTTAATACTCTCTGCTACAGAAAGAGCAACACTTCATTCAGTGTAGCACGGAGGAACAAATGAGAAAGAAAACAACAGATATACTTAACAAATTACTGTCCAATCATATGATCTCTGGGGGTCTTTGTTCTACTTGGATTGCTTTTGCAAAGATTTGAGGAAGTCTTGCATTCTTTATACTGTTATAATTTTGCCGGGTATTTGGTTTTACTTGTGTCACACTATTAGCAGTATCTATGCTTTTTTATCTTCAAAAAATATGAAGACCTCACAAAAGTTTGGCAGAAAAGTAACTCTTTTTGAATGCATTTGATCTTTACACCCTTTTTGACATCCCATGAAAGTTTTGTAGCTTTGGAAGAAAGTTACCACCATATTTTACCTTCTGACTCAAGGTTGTTTGTATATACATCATCATCTAGTCTGCATTTTTTAAATAGTCAAGATAAGGTACTTGTTGGGTGTTTGTACCCAACAATTGTTCTATCTATTAGTTTATTTTGCTTTTCTGTTTGTAGAAGTGCATTGCTTTATGATATGTTTCCTGATAATTTCAGACAGTTTTGCTACTTTCTATCTTGTAGTTGGAGATAAGCTTAGAAAGTAATTTCTTAGAGATCTCTCTTAGTGATATCTTTTTCTCTTATCCAATCTGCTAAAGCTAACTACTTAAAAATGGGTATTAAAAAAATTAGAAACTATTTGAAGCTAAGTGAAGTAAAATGTTACAAAGAATTCAGCTATTAAAATTTGTTTTATTTAACCCTTTCGTTACCAAGCTGGCTGAAATCAGCTCTGGCTCTGAGTACAAATGTCTTGTTTTCATAAGTTTTGAATTAAAATCTTCAACCAAACTTTAATCACAGTTTATGTTCCCAACACTAGCTGAATAATAACTGAGTTATTTTACTAAATTCTTTGTTATATTTAACGTAATTGAAAGAAACGCAGAGCATCCCAAAATATATACAGTAACGAAAGGGTTAAAGATGATTAAAAGATAATATACATTTGTTGGATAAAAATTAATTTGTTTGTAAATTTCTTGTGTATCATAAGAATTCAAGAACGGCTTCAAACATCAATTTTAGTACTTAAAATATTTCATTTTGTAACTGAAGCTTCTTGCCACTGGAAATTTGGAAAGTACAAAAATACAAGTTTTGTTTACAACTCTTGAAATTTTACTTCTGCCCTGCCATGTAGTTTACATGTGTGCAGAGTAAGTTATCTTAACCCTTTCAATACCAGTCAGCCAGAAATCACTTGTGCTTCTGTAATATAAACTCATTCATTTTAAAGTGATCATATTTAAATGTCTACAACTCTTTCCTGCAATCAGACCTAGACACAATGCAGCAATGGATCACAGACTGGCAACTGAAACTGGCTGTGGACAAGTGTACCACCATGCATTTTGGGAGAAAAAACCCTGCGTCCACATACTCCCTCCACAACACTGATATCAAGAAATCCTCTTGCGAGCGTGACCTAGGCATCACTGTCAGCAGTGATTTGCGTTGGACAAAGCATATCTCTAAAATTGTCAAGAAGGCCGAGGGTGTCTTGGCATCACTCAGCAAGACTTTTGTTAGCCGCTCTCCAGCCATCTATTTAAAACTGTATACAGCTATGGTACGACCACACTTGGAATTCGCATCATCAGTTTGGAATCCCTATCTTGCTCAGAACATTGACCTCCTGGAATCTGTCCAGAGATGTGCAACCAAATGCATACCCTCCATCAGACACCTACCATATTCTGAGCGCCTTGTTTCCCTGGGCATGGATTCACTGAAGCTCCGGCGTCTAGCGACGGACTTGGTAAACACCCACAAGGTTATCAACCACCTCACCAACAACAACACTGAACACCTTTTTGATCTCCATGTGTCTAACACACGTGGACATGCCTACAAAGTCAGAAAACAGCACAGCTCCCATGACTTTCGGAAACATTTTTTCACGCTCAGGGTTGTTGAAGCGTGGAATAAACTGCCTGCATCAGTTGTTGACTGCCATGACACTGCATCCTTTAAGGCCCTCATGCTTCCCGAAATCCGTCGAAACTACACCTGATTATATATACACTTTAGATGAGTTGTAGTGCACCTGAGCACTGTACACAATTATTATTATTACTATTATTATTAAATAAAAACTTTCCATGATAATTATATGTAAGAACCTTTAGTTACTTGAAACATCATCATAATTTTCAAGTTCGTTTATCCATGCTGTCATGAGCTGGAGTGAACTTTTTGCGAGTGATTTATGACTGGATGTCCCTCTTAATGTTAATTGCTTTTTAACCTTTAGCATTTAAACTGGTCATATCTTGCTCAAATATTCTACCTGTTTTATGTTCAAACTGGCCAGATCCTACCTCTCTCACCTACCCTACAATGTCATTCTAAAAATAAATATTTGCATCATCAAAATTTTGAAGCTATGAAATAATGCATGATTAAGTCAAAACAATCTGAATAAATGGGTCTTACATTTGACAGTAATCTGAATGCTAAAGGGTTGAGTCACCTCTTGTTACATGCAGGAATACACAGTCCCTATTCCAAAAACCGGGATGCTCATGTTTAAAACATCCGCTTAATAATGAGAAAGTTATTTTACTCACTCATTGCATATATTTGATTATTTTCAATCTAAATTATAAACAAGTAGGCTTTCATTTCATTAGTAGTATACTCACAAAAAGGGTTATTGTGCTTCAAAAAAATTATTTTTATGGTGCATTCTGTAAAAGAAAGTGAATTTCTTCAATTTTACTAATCAGTATGGCTTAAGTTTTCTTGTGATTCTTTATAGTGCAACAAAATAGTATGCAAAGTAGGAGCTTGTCAAGTCTGTAAAAATACAAGATAAAGACATTATATTAGTGGTTGTTGGTACTTTATTGTTGACTGAAAAATGATTTGTTGTTTATGATTTTAAAACTTTTAATTGATTCAATGTCACCTATTCAAACTCATTCATCATTATGACTTATCAGTTAGATTGAGTATGGAAGTGTAAATTACTTCAATTATATTATGGACTCAGTCACTGACTGTTACTCATGTTTAGAGGGAGAGTGTAAATGGCAGATTGCCTTAGAAATCTTCTATATTCACATTTTAAAACTGCATCAGATCAATTTTGATGCAATTAATATTGATATGTGAAAAAGTTGGGTGCAGGAACGACTGTATTAAGTTATAGCTTCAAAGCTATAACATTCCACATTCTGTCACTGGTTTTACTCTCAAAATGGTTCTGTCCACCTAAACTGTAAATTAGTACTGAGTTCTTGTATTCCTGTAGGAGAAACCTGAACTTCAGAGAGTGGCAATGGCAAACCAACTTTGTGATGTACTAGGAGAGTTTTGTGGGTATGGTTCCAATGGGCCACCAGAAATTAAAATGTTTTGCAGTTGTAAACTTAAATGACTAATTCCATAAAAATCTCACCTCATCTTTGTGATGTGCATCATCAATATATTTCCATTCTGTACTTATTTTGAATCTTTATTTCTTCCATTTTTAGATGAAATAGGTATATTTAAAAATATGAAATGTTTCTTTCAATTTGATTTATACATTTTGAATACTGAAAACAAGAAATTTAAAGAACTAATTTCAGGTTACAAAGAGAGGATATTATTACATCTTGGTAGAAATATTTAAAATATATACTTAAACATAAGCATAAAAAGCAGTGCGAAGTGACCAATACACTGCTTTTTTTCATACAACATGATTGCCTAGATTGTGAGCAGACTTGATCCTACATTGGCATACATAGTCAAATGTGAATCCCCAAGTTTTAAATTTAGTGAACAATCATCCTCGTCTTTAGTGGTCGATTTATATGCAATTGACTAAACCTTTGAAAGTAATACCCTGACATAACTATAGTAAAAGAACTAAAACAATATTTGTTCTATAATATGAAGCTATATATTGTCTTAATAATACCATATGTATGAAGAATAAAGTAATCCATGTAGTAGCATGTTTGAAGTTATCAAAATGGCTCCAAAGTATACGATCTCAACTGAAATCCCTTCCTTGACAGTTTTCAAGTGATTGTATTCTGTAACATTCTTCTTGTTTTTATAGTGAAAATGTAGCTATTTTACTCTGAGTAAACTCATTTTCTGCTGACTATCCTATACATATTAATGTCGCATACATTGTTGGACATTTCTAATTTCTTATATTAAATACATGTAATGTGGAATTAAGGTTTTTCATTAAAAACTTCTGTTCTTAATACATAGAATTTACATATTTCTTATAAAAAGAAACCAGATTTTTAATTATTATTTAGCTAGTACCAATAAACAAATTAGCTTTTCCACTTATAAGCGGAATAACTTGTATTGGGTTTCAGGTTTTATTTTTTGGTAGAGTGGCAGAATGATTGTGAAAATAGTCTTTCATTTACATGTACTGTTTTGCTGAGAATTTAGGTTATGAGATTCATTCCACCACAGAACCCTATGTTTTA
The DNA here is from genome assembly GCF_006345805.1 of Octopus sinensis. NCBI lineage: Eukaryota > Metazoa > Mollusca > Cephalopoda > Octopoda > Octopodidae > Octopus > Octopus sinensis. Next base: position 45,949,704 of record NC_042998.1, on the reverse strand, counting down.
AATTGATAAATATACTTATATTGAATTTTCGGTTTCTATGCTGTGTTTGAATTTGAGATAATTGTTATCTTCCTATGTAATGATATAGAATATCAAGGACATTTGATATTGGATAGTTCTGAATATTCTGATATTCTAGTCTTTTTAAAAATTTTTTTTTTTTTTATGGTTTCTAAACACCTGCTGCTCAAGTTTGAAGATGGAAGTGGTACCCATTCTTTAGTAAAGCAATAATGTTCTTTGCTCAGTAAAAGCTTAGGATTTTTTATTGCAACCACCTAGCTAAGCCAGTCACTGTGTATAGTCATTGCTAAATTATTTAAAAAATAGCTCTTTGCATAAGTTTTTTGATCTTAGTTTGGAGTATATTTTTGTTTGGTTTTGAGATCTACTACCTAAACATTATAATTAGTAACTAATTATTTTGTTTAATATAGTATCTTGACTAAAGGTATAATATTAGCCAAGTGAAGTCATTGCTTTTATGTAAAACTTAGAACAATGGTTTCTGTCATTCTGCTTGTTTCTTGATTTCTCTTTATCTACTTTGTTTATTAGTTCCACAGTGAAAGGGTTTAAAGAAATTTCTTAAAAATGGTTTATTTTAATACTCTTTTTCCTTGTCTGAGTGTATCTGAAATATGTATACTTGTTGTGTTAGTTTATTTGTGAAGTGTGATGCATAATTTTTTTGCTATGAATATAATGTTGAATGATAATCATTGATATTTTATAGGAAATATTTTTTAATGTATTGATAGTTTGTTTCTTCTCTCTTATATGTGTTGTTTGTATTTTTATTGTGGTGATATAGATTTAGAAATATAATTGCCTGGGAAGTTGTTTAGCCCAGGTCAGCTCAAGCAATACGAACCTATGGTCAAAGTTGTTTGAGCTGTAACCAGCTACCCTTTTTGTCAATCCAGTTTGTCCTTTCATTTTTAAGACAGGTTGTGATCAAGTCCTTATGAAAATTCCTTAACCAACATATAACACTTGAAGAAGTCACTGGGTGTCTATGTAAGGAAAGAAGGGTGTGATTTGAAAGAGATTTGGCCGCAATTTCTAACATGTCTGAGAGAAGCTTGTTGTCAGCTTGTTTTGCACAAGTTCTTTTGAGGTGGAAAGAATATGGAAGCTGTAAATTCATTCACCAAGGGTCATGTTGGTTGGGAGATGGCCTAGAGGTCACAGTCACATCTAATGTCTTGTGATTAAGAAAATGTAATATATCGGACTAGTGTTGCTATAATACTATGTAGGTTATGAAGTTGCAATATATTTTGGATGTATAAATGTGTGTGTATGTATATGATTTATACTTTTCTTATCAATTTATTGCTTGAGACACTAAATTGGAAATAATACTTGATAACTTTGCTTTTATTTGTAGAACTTTAAAAATCACATGCGTGGTACCAAACATCGTTCTCGTATGGATGATCTTGCTAATTTACATCAACAAAAGTCTTCACAGTTGTTTGTCCGGTTGAAAGCAGAAGAACATTTGCGAAATATTGAAAAAAGAGGTGGTGATCTGTATGTATATTTTCATTTATATGATATTTTTTTTAATGATTGTCCTTTAAATATGTTTATTGATTTTATATTCAGTAGGGTTCCAATAAATAATTTAAAAAAAAAAATAGCATCTGCTTTAAATGATCTCTTTGCTTCAATATCATAATATTGAAGTTTAATGATAAGTTTAATACCAGATATTAATAAGTTTGAACAAGTTCAATTCTATTAGACCATCTGCTACTCTTCTGTTAAGAGAATGTGTTTCTTGAACAATAGATATTGATTTCTTGTCACATAAACATCTAAGTTGGATTAAATTATTTGACTATTCCTAAATCTAAGATTAGGTTGAAATAATTTATAGTTCAGTAATATCATGATTTTTATATTAACTAATTTTCCTTCATTCTGTAGATATTTATAGTAAAATGTATTTCATTATTGCTAATGCATTTGTGAGTTCATTTTGTTTGCCTGTTTATTAAACAAGAGAAGACTGCATATGTAAATAATTTAATATTCTTTCTTCAACTTAATTGTCTCAAGTTGGTTGACTGTGTTTATTTATAAGGTGATATTTATTAGTGTTCATATATTTTTTCTGTTTCAGTTTAAAGAAACATTATTGCAGTGTTTGTGAACTCAATCTCAGTATTCCTTACAATAAACACAGACAGACTAAAGAACATCAGGTATTTTTTATTTTTTTATTTTTAAAGATTGTAATCAGTTTACTGTATTGGATTTATTAGTAAATAGATACAATGCTTTCTAGCTGATGGAAATTTAACTTTTTGTATGACATCTGAAAGAAAAAATCCAGAGTAAATAATTACATAGCAGAATATACTACCTGCATATTAGAAGGAAAGCAGTAAATTCAGTTTTATATTAGATCATTTTTAGGTCCTTTTTACAAAACATGTTAGTAAAATTAGGAATATTCTCTCTCTTCTCCGTTTCAATGGCACTTTGCTAAAGTTCACATTTAAAATCCAACAAATTGTATCTAATGTACACTGTTGTAGTTTAATGTAGTTGTTTGGTATTACATCTAAATAAAATGTAAAGTACCGCCATATATGCAAAGTTGTACTTTTTGCATGTTGGGAAAAATGCTTGGTACTGATTGAGTTAGTAGTTCTATCAATGATACCAACTCTTGGATTATGAAGCTGGTTATAAATTGTATAGTTCTTCCATTGGAATACGAGTTTGTAAGCTATTCCAATACATCTAAAGTTCTAAAAGTAGAAAATACCATTTTTTAACACACTATATCTACATTAAATTATGACAACTTTTACTTTACTTCTCCAAGACAAGAATTGCACAATCAAAAAAATTAAAATGTTGATATATTATGTAGAGGAAAATGTCATAAATTATAGGGATGCTTTCAATAAGTTGAGCTCAAAATATGATTTTTTTTCCTGGTTGAAATCACTTCAATTCATCATGAAAGGTATACGCTAATTTCTCCTGTAAATGTGAGGCCTTATGTATACACACACACACACACACATATATAAAGCTATCATTTGAACTACTGATGAACTATTATATGTAATAATCTAGTGTTGTAAAACTATTTTGGTGTAAAAAAAATTGCATGTATTTACTCTCTTGTGAGCTCGTCAGTGAATCAAAATTCTAATTAAAAATACAAATTTGTGATTTTTGTTTTATTTTGGAATTTTATGTTTATTTCTTCAGCAACGTGTCCTTGAAGTATATGGCAACAATAAAGTCAGTTCTGGGCTTCAGGTTAGTATAGAATTTCTACCACATCTACATTGCTATAATATAAAAATCCTGAAAAGTTAAGGTAATGAAAACTCATTGATTCTGGAGGATTCTTGTTATTTCCCTAAATCTCATAATTAACATTGGTATGTATTGTAGTGAATTTCTAAATTGTGAAAATTAACTATTATAGGATTAAGTTATTTTGATACTTGTCCTAATTTATAGGATCTTCTCATCGGTAGTTAACCTATCTGGATTTTTTTTTTTTTTTTTTTAAATTTCTATTGTAATTTGAATAGAGAAACAACTGCTAGAACTGGCTAAGATGCATGAAACACAACCAAATGTTTCTAAAATTTATCCACTATCTAAACACTATTGAACACAAACAGATATATTGGCATTGTTGCTGTAACTGACAGATGTAACTTCTTCAGCACTTCATTACTTTTGCAACAATTGAACAGCTGCAATGTCTGAAGCTTGATTTGTTTTTTTAAGACCATCCCACAATATTAATCACATGAAGGAGTTGGGGTGTTGTAATTTGGACTGCATTGGTGTAGAAGAAAATCTTGTGCAAAGAAACAATTCAGAAAAGATTGCTCATTAGTCATTTATAATTTAATCTGCCATTATTTTTTGTTGGTGGTAATGTGAAGACAAATACCTTTTGAAAATGATTTCAAGTTCTTTCTTAAAACTAGAATATAACCAGTATTATAAAGGATTTCTTCACAAATATTCTCTACCTTTTCATCAATTTTGGAATGGGTTTCATGGTTATCCGCTTTTGTTGTTGATTAAAAATTCAAAGAAAGCATAATTCAGTTACATAAGATGTACAGATCATGAACTGGTAGGGATATTCTGGTGGTAAGCTTGATTGGTTTATAGCAATGGTTTAAAGACAGTTTATGAATTAGCTTAAAGGTATTGTTGTTTACATAAACTTCATGATCTTAGACTAACATTAAACATGTTGATGGTATTGAATGTGTCTTATAATTCCTGTTTGTGTTTTACTTTTTTTTTTGTAGAGAAAGGGTCATAAGATGGAAGAATATTCTGAGGTACCAGAATATGAAGAAAACAAAACATATGGTGATTATTCTTTATTGATTTGGTTCTGTTTAATGAAATTTTCCAAGAATGACATTTTAATCAAGTTTTCAAGCATAACATTTTGAGATAATAATATTGTCAGTCCTAGTAAGCATTAACAAACCCAAATTTATACATCCTTAATCCATGCAAACTTATTTTTAAGAAAAGCAATGATTCAATCATCATCATCGTTTAACGTCCGTTCTCCATGCTAGCATGGGTTGGACGGTTCGACCAGGGATCTGGGAAGCCAGAAGGCTGCACCAGGCTCTGGTCTTATCTGGCAATGTTTCTACAGCTGGATGCCCTTCCCAATGCCAACCACTCCGTGAGTGTAGTGGGTGCTTTTTACGTGCCACCTGCACTGGTGCCAGGCGAGGCTGGCATCGGCCACGGTCGGATTGGTGCATTTTACGTGCCACCTGCACGGAAGCCAGTCGAGGCGGCACTGGCTTCGGCCACGATTCGGATGGTGCTTTTTACGTGCCACAAATATAATTGTTGGGAAATTTTTATAATTCAATTGATTAAAAGAAAATGCTATTTTTGGTACAAAGGTAAGGGGGGGAAAATGATCATAATGTTTCAATGTCTGATTTTTTCTTATGACAAGAGTTGCATTGGTTTGCAATCCAGCATATTACCATTCATTTCAGTTTTTTACCATCTCTTCTATAATTATATCTTGATCTGACCCTTGTTTTAGGTACCTTTCATTGAAAGCATTTTTCTATTTAGCATTCATTGTCCAATCACATTGCATGACCATACCAGCAATAAATTTTTCTGCATATTTTAGCACCTCTCTCTCAGCTCTCTTATAATCTTTCATTCAGGTTAACATTACTCCCAACAGGTCGTGTTCATCTCATTTCCTTCCTATCTCCATTTGTTTTCCACATTAATGTCTATGTTTCTCTACTCTGTAGCATCATATTTCTTACATATTTTTCATATAAAGAGAGAAACCTTTTGTTGCTAATAGACTTTCAAACAACTCTTAGCTGCTGCTTCTAACTCTTTCTACTATATCAGATTGAGGTAACAGAGACTATCAACTTCATCTAATGATTGATCATACCAGTTTCCTTGATGACTTTATGGTTTATGTAGTTATAAGAATATATTTGACTGTCCAAATAATTACCCATCTGACTTGACTACATTCATAATAACAATTCTTAAAAACATACAAACTAAAGCACTTTGCTCAGCAGTTATAAGACGGAGTCATGTGCTGCATTTCATACATTTAATTTCATAATGTTTTTTTTTCCTCCTTTATAGGTCAGAATTATATTATTGCTGTATCTGGTTATTTTTGCAAGTTATGTCATAAATTCTATAATAATGAGAATGCTGCGAAAAACACCCATTGCCAATCAAAGAGTCACTTCGAAAAATTTGAGGTAAAGCAAAAAATATTTTCTGATGTCATTTGATTTATTCTCTCTTTTATAAACAGTGAAGATGTCCACATGAAGTAAAAATGAATTTTCAGAGAACTGAATTTATACAGTTCTTGCTGCTATTTTCTTTTTTTAACCATGCATGTTTTTTATGACTAAATCTCTTTCCCATTCTGAGTAGACTGTGGAATCTAAAGATAGGTTTATGTGTTTTCAGTTAAAGCACTGTATAAAAGTTTGTTTAAATAGTTATTGTGAAAGTGAATTATTTCTCTCTCTACAGGAAGAAGGGAATCTTTAGTCCTACTGAGGAAATGGTAACCTCTATTGTGTTGGTACCATGATAAATATGCATTCAGAATATTCTGTAAAGGGAGTGACAATAGGAAATGCATTCAGCCATAGAAACTGTCAGAAATGTCATATATGGATGTGTCGATCCTTGATGCACCTAACAGAGTGGGTGGTAACCTCAAATGAAATCTGACTTGTGCTGTAACCATCAGTTCAAGCCCTGTTAGTGTATAAAAATGCAGACACAAAGATGCATTCATTTTTACCAGTATTTGTTGTTCGATATATAGCGAAATATATTAAATTTTAACTTTGCAAATGATCATAAAAGCAGAAGCCACATAATTTGTTTGGTAATTTTGAATCTGCATAATTTATTATAATTACAGCATGTCATCAACAGCTTTTGTCCATTTTCCCTAGTTGAACGAGTCATCACTCATTACAGTCTGTACCTTCTTGTACACATAGCAACAGAGAAAACTGTCCAATTTCATTGCTTGGGCTATCTTTTATTGAGAGCTGGCTGGATTTTATCTTTATTGTGATACTGGCTATGAAAAGGCTGTTTCCAGTAGGACTACTGCTGTGTCCCCTCTACCCTGTTTCAGTTCTTATTCAGAGCTGCTGACCTCTTAGACCTGCAGCCTGCAATGCATCTTGTAGACTTCATATCTCATTTTTATGTTCCATTTATATGCATGTCAGTGTCTGTGTGTGTATCTGATTATGACATTAAACTGCATCCAGTGGTTAGGCTCCAATTTTAGAGTTGTGGTAAGTGTGGTACCATCACTCCCAAGTCTGTTCTGACTTGTCCAGGTCCCATCTACAGGTTAAATAAATTTCTCAGGAGTAGAGGAGGATTCCATTATTTTTGACAAAGCCATGGAGGAAGGTATCAGAGAAAGATACTTTTACATAAAATTTGCAGTGAAAATAGTACCGGTCATCTTGCAATGCTTGTTGCTGGAACCTACCATGGAAACTGAGGGAGCAGCAGAAGTGTTGTACCATCTTTTGTCACTTAAATCTAATGATGTACAGATGTCTCACTATTCATTAATGAAAGTAAATCAAGACAATCAGGCTGAATGTAAGACAGCAATCATATGACAAGATGAAGTAATATATATATATATATATATATATATATATATAAATGGTTGTGTTGTTAAGAAGTTTGTTGCCCAGCCATGTGCTTTTTGGGTTTGGTTTTACTATGTGGCCCCTTGAGCAGTTGTCTTCTTGGGTTAACCAAAGGTCTTTGTGAGTGAATTTGGTTGATGGAAATTTGTATGTCTCTTTGCATGTATGTGTCTATTTGTTTAAATTTGCACTCTATAAAAATTGTTTGCTACAAGCAGTGTCATTGTTACCACTTCTGCTGTCAGCAAATCATCTGCATATTTCATGCCTTTGAAATCATGAGAAATAAGAGATCCTTTACTTGAAAAACAAGTGAATGTTAGCAACAGGAAGGGCACCGACTATAAAACCTAATATATATGTCTAACCTGTGTTAGCCTGGGAAAACAGACATAAAAATGAATAATGGGTATATATTAGTCATTATCACATGACTGATCTACAGCAGGATGCTTTTCCTGTTGCCAACCCTCACCTATTTCCCAATATAATATTTTCCTGTGACAAGACATGCCTTGGAAAATTGGAAACAAAGGACATCTTGCATGACAATTATGCAACATCGAGGTTAGGACAGAATTAATATAATGACCAGCATGGTTTAGAGATTTTGAATTGAGATATTATTCCAATTACTGTAGAGAAAAGATTTGCAAAATATTTAGGCAATGTTGTTTTTTCTTCTGTTTTCAGAAAATCATCCGTGAAAAGATTGAAGCTAAGAAAAAGGCGGAAGCTGCTGAAGCTGAAATGGAGAAAGATGAAGACAACCCAAACAATGAGAATGGAGAAGAAAGAGAAAATGTTGATGATGAACATATTGAAGATGATGATGAGGAGGAGGAGGAAGATGCTTGTAAAGATGATGAGGATGAAGAAATTAAAGATGAACGCCTTGAAGCCGACATGAAATCAGATGAAGAAAATCAAGACTATGAGGGAGAATTAGAAAAGACTTTAATAGATGAAAGTAAAGATGAAGATACTATTGTAGATGAGGATAATAATATTGAAGACTTGGAAGAAGAGCTAGAGGAGGAAGTAAATGAGGAGGTCGAACATGAGGAGTGTGAAGAAGTGGAAGAGAGGAAAGAGGAAGAGGAAACTGCTGTGCTTGATGAACAGATTGAGAGGGTAGAGGAAGCTGATGAACGGCCAGCAATCGAAGAGGAGATGGAAAGGAAAAATGAGGTTTTCCCCATTGAAGGAGAGGAAGAAGTTCCAGTTGTCAGTACAAAAACAAGAAGCCGAAGTAGAAGCCGGGGACGTGGTCGTGGCAAGGGAAAGAAATAATTTGCCATTATCACCACTACCATGTCTCCTTTGAAATATTCAAGTCATAACCATTCAGTCATTACACATGCTCATTTCACGCATGCACACACACATACATACATACATACATACATAAATATACATATATATATGTGTGTATATATATATATATATATAGTCTCTTATACTTCTGTTTAATATTTTGTTAGGACTGAGACACAGTTGTGCATTATGTTTTGTAAGAATGTAGATAGAGAATATGTTTCTTTCTTTCATTGTCTATTTAAATTTTTTCTTCTGTTAAATTTTTTAAATTTCTTTTTTATTCTAATCTTTTTTTTTTCTTTACATCTAGTCAAACTAGGGTGTTGGGCTTGTTGGGTAGCAGAAGTTTAGTCTTAAAGTGAGCAATCATTTTTAGTGGACCTGTATGATATCAAATTTTTAATATAAAGATCATAAAAGAATTATCACTAATTGAGACCTACCATAAAATTGATTTTGTTTATACACACACATGCTAATTTTCAGATTTTAAGATAGCAACATAAATATTAAAATGATATTACTTTATGGGTATTTTCTTAAAATTCAGCTGACAGAAACACATATCAAATGGAAATCACTGTTATTGTAAGAAACAAACTATTAATACTATTACTAATTAACCCTTTAGTGTTCAGATTATTCTATCAAACATAATGCTTATTGATTCCCATTGATTTGAATTAATCATGCATTATCTCATATCTTCAAGAGCTTGATGGTGTAATTACTTAATGTAGAATAACATTGTAAGGTAGGTGTGAGAGCCTGAATCTGGTCAGTTTGAACATAAAACAGATTAGCTATTTTGGCCGGTTTAAATACTAAAGGGTTAATATCAACAACTACTCAAGCAGAAAGGTTTCACTGGCATAAGGAGAGATGCCTAAAGAAACATTATTTATGCAGTCTTTTCCACTGTAGCAGGTAAAATCCATCATGCAGTAGGGAATTTGTAACCCACCAAGAGGTCTATTGTTGCTACTTTCTGAGTTTTGTTTCCTCTAATTTTTTTTTTTACTACATTGGAACTTAAATCTTATTAAAGTTATTTACCAAATGCTGACATTATAATTATCACTTAAAACTTTTAAAATCTGAACCATACCTTTCTGTCAGTGGTTCAGATTTTTATCTGAAAATCTATTTTTAAATCTGTGATTCTGTTGACTTTGTGGGAAAGTGTATAAAAAAAAAAGCAATTAGCCAAAGTTGTTAGTATTTGGATTTTTTTTTTTTGTGTTGTTTCATTTTTATTGAAGAGAAATAACATATAAGTGGTTTGATGTTGATATGATTCAGAAGTAAATTTAGAGCTTTAAAATATTACCTTAGTAACATTTTGAATAATCAGCCATATGAAAACTCTATTATGTTTCATATACAATAATTTTTTTTGTTCATTCATGATTTGTACAGCTTAAAGTCAGACATTTTAAATTTATCATAAATTCCATAATTGAATTTGTTTTATGACAGTAAATATTTAGAACTATCTCAGCATTGTAGTTGGATGAATTGATGAAAAACTTCATCTTTTTATTGTTTTCTGGGGTTCTTTTTTTGTGTATACGTGTGCAAACACCACACACACACACACACACACTATTTTAAGTAGAAACTAGTTAAATTTTCAAGCTTTGTCATTTCTGTCTTGATGGTATTTTCTAGCATATTCTACAATAAAATACTTGTAGTATTAATTTTTATGAAATTTCTTTACTAGCCATTAAGTTACACTTAGATATGTTTCTATGTAAATTATTGATCATGTCCATATGGGTATATTGTTAATAATATTTTAAATGCCATATAGTTAATTTACATTTTTATAGTCATATGACTAACCTAATGTCTATATTAGAAAATTTTATCAGTATTTTTTATTTATTCTTTTGGCAAGAGGTGAGTATGTGCAAGAGTTACATCTTTTGCTCCAACATTGCTTTTGTTGAAAAGTTTTCACAATGACAACTTTATATCTGTGATGCCATTAATTCATCATTATCATTTGAAGCAAAAAGACAGTATAACCATTTGAAATGATGCAGCTGTTGTCTAAGAAAACTTGAGATCTTCTCATTTCTAATTGCTGTATTTCATTTTTGATTTTAATTTTTAATTTTTTTTTGATGCCTGAGTTTTTCTTAAATCTCATGCCATAACAGGCATTTTCAGAGTGGCCTAAACATTGGCTTATTGTATGATCTGTGGTACTGCATAATAAATGAAAGGCTTCAAACCTTGATTGATTACAAAGAGGTATATTCATTGGGCAATAGAAAATAAATTTAAAAACAAACAAAAAAAAAAAAAATAGATTTCAAGAAAGAAATATATAATAAAACTTTCATTGTATTTTTTTAAAACTCGTCATTAAAAAAAAAAAAACGAAATTTTCTTTCAATTCTTCACTGTTTTTTCCTATTAATAATATCTTTCTTCCAAAACCCGGTGCTCTTTCAGAGTTCTTGTTCTTTGTGCTTTTGGCTTAATGTGATTGCCCTTTCTCTATTGCTTAAAACTAGTGTTATTAACTTACTGCCATCTCTCTAAGTCTATTTAGCAGTAAAGAGAAAAATGGTTTCACCTCTTTGTCTTAATAAGCTGGGGAGGAAAATTTCAAAAATGATTGTTTTCATTGAAATCTTAGCTTTCTCTTAATATATCCTAAAGTATCTTTTTAGAAGTTAGTTTTATGTTCAATTTTTTGATATAGCAGTGCTTCTGTACCAATTATTCTTAATGAAAATTCTATTTACATCATGATGCTTTCTTGTTATTAAAGTAGTGTTTATACATTGGTTTAGTTGTACTAAAACCTAAATAAACCAAGCCTTCTTACAAGGTTTTAAGGTTTGTTAATTGCTCTTCTGCAGAAAATCATGATATTGTGAATTAAATGTATTCTAAATTACCTTCATAAGACTTGTGGTTTTATCGGTTGTAAAGTTGTCAATCCGAAGTATGTTCAGTTTTTTGCTTTGAGAAACACAAACACCATTGTGTTATTGGATGGTGGCCAGAAATGATCTGACTATACAATAAATCAATTGCAGAAACTTTATTTCACAGTGCCTCACTTTGGATATTTGTTTTCAGTCATTTTCGTTTTTAAAATATGTACGTATTGTGGCTGGAAAGTACATCATAGCTTTACACACAAACACACTCCCTCTCTCTCTCCCTCTTTTCAATTATTGACAAAAGAACTAAGATGGGAAGGCTGGGTTAAAAGAAACTTGTTTCATCAAAGGCAAATCTTAAGCTTAACTATTGCTACTTTATAAACAGTTTATTGATAGCAATCCTCCTTTAGTTTCTGACATTTAACTTTCCACAGATTGATCTTGTTTGTATGTAAGAAAGTGCATTCACTGTTGCAAAGTCAAGAACTAGAAAGGCTGTTTCAGAATTTTACATACTGCCAAATCTGTTATGTTGCTGTAGTGTGTTGTTCCACAGATCAAACTATTTGGTTGTGAATGAGAGTCTCACTCAACTACCTTCAAATTTTTAATCACAAGCAATTTTGGGTGATTTTTGGAGCGAATATAATTAACTTAGAAGTGAAAAGTTAATCTTAGTGTGTTCTGAATCTTTGGAGTAACACCCATTCTTTTTGCTTCCTTTTAAAGGCTTATTTTGTTGGAACTATCTGATGCTGACACCCTAAAATGGCTGGCTTAATTCTGTTCATTGTCACATTTAGATTTTGTTAAGCTTTCCTTCATCCCCTGTCTGATTATGACAATCAATTGAAATAATATCCTAAGTGATGTCAGGGTGGAAATAGGATAATAGTAGATATTTATTACCTTTGTTTATTTTATTTGGACATTTTATTATTTTACAATTTACGACTTTATTCATTAACTGCTTGTCATTGACTGCAATATAATTTATTGGGCTTTTTCTTGTCCCTTGTAAGATAAATTGCAGCTGTTATTTGGACCAAGAAAAAGGTTAAGCCTTTTCCTTTTAAGTGTATGGTTGCTTATATACTTTTGCCCATTATGGTACATCTGCTTTTATTTTAATTGTTAATTTTTTTTTTAACCCTTACTGAACCAACCACCATAAATTTATTGTCAGTTTATTATTCCCTAAGTATGTCAACTTAAATCTCTCTCTTTCATTCCCAAATGCTTATTATTATTATTAAAAAATACCATACCTGATTTTATTGGCAGACAGTACAGAACCTTTTTACTGTCTCTAAAATTCCCCGTTGCCCCACCACCCATCTTTCTCGTGATTTTTTAAAGTGTTTCAAAGTAAGGGTTTTTAATTTATTGATCAACTATGTTTATTACTTTTTGTTATTGATGTTTTTTTTTCCTCTTTGTCCCAGTATAAGTTGTTTGAACCACTGCACTGTATTTTGTCATCAGTTAAAGTGACTACTTTCGCTTGATGACAACTTTGTTTCCATTGTCATCTCTTGTCAGTTTATTGACTCCAAGTATTTGGACCTCTACTACTCACTTTAAACATTCTCAGCAGAATTATCAATCAAGTATTCTTATAAACTTTAAAAAAAAAAATATTAAAAAAATTACCAAACAAACCAAAAAATAAAAGCCTCCCTGCAGTTTTGTTGGGCCATAGTTCCCTTCCCTTCATTGTAGTCATGTAGTAGCCACAATAAACATTGCCTTACTGGGATTTTCTGTACTTTGTCTCTTTATCCATGTCTTTTTTTCTTTAAAATTTAAAAAAAGTTCATTTCAAGATGATGTAAGATTTTAGTGAAATGCATCATAGAAAAACAACTGATATATATATGTATTTCTGTACTGTTGAGTGAGAATGAATTTGTAGGTATGATTTGTCCAACCTAAGCCATATACTGAAAATGTTAAAGGCAGTTCTTGGTGAATTATTCCCTTCTATCACAAAAAATTATTAGATATGATCATAATATGAATCTTCTTTCCACAATGACACCTACTATTGTTTCTGGTGTACCAGGTCCATTGAGGATTACTTTTACATTATTCATCAATGGTATCATGCCAATGAAAAGTCTTAAAAAAGTTAAGCTATATTCTCAGCAATAGTTTTCAAATCTGTCTGATATGAATATAGTCTAACACTGCCTAGTCATCATTAAGTGCTGAAATTGGAAGCATCTTATCAGGTTTCAATATGTGTGAACAGTCTTCCAAACCTCTATTCTAAAATAGTTGTTTCTTCCACACTCTTCTCCTTTCACTACATTAGTAGCTCACTTGCTATTATATCTAACCACATGCACTTCTGTTCCACTCCATCATCTTCGTATCTATCAACATGGAACTGTGATACCTGTTAAGCAGGATCCAACTTGGGATCTTCTTTGCTGTTGTCCAAATTCCATTAAATTACACTTTCTTCTTAAAATAATGACCATTTGAAAAATGAAGTCCAACGGATACAAAAGGACTAGATGGTCGTGGCTGGGCTGCCTTTAATCATAGGTTCAATCAGGACTGAGGTTGTGTTATAGGATTTTCTTAAGTCATTACTTTGTATGTAATTTTTGTTTAACCCAGGTTATACTGAAAACTACACATCAAGAATCCACTGTAGCAAGTCATAAAAGACGGCAGTATGACGTAATGGTCGTTTTCCCGAACAAGCACAATTGTTGGTAATCCCATTGGTTAAAATTACTGCCCATATATGAATTCTAAACTTTTGTCAAAGATATTTTTCACGAAATACAGTTCTTAGAATTCGGATATGAGCAGTTATAAAAACCCTGATTTTTGAGAAATTACTCAATGGTAGTTGGATGTTACTAAACTCCATGACACTCACTCCTTGAGATATTGGCTATTTTTCTTATGCCTTGTCTATGACTTAAATCCAACAAGATTTATTTGAATTGTGAACTCTAGTAAGTATGAAGGATTAGCTAGTGTGAAATTTTAAGTCGTAACTCTCAACGACAAAATGACTTTACTTTCCAATTGTACTGTAAATGCTAAATGTGCATAAATAAACTAATGCAGTAATTATTTTCTCCATGTTCTTCAACTTAAGGAAATTTATTTTTTTTATAGCGGTTAAAAGAACATGAATTTATATATCTTCAACATATATGCACGCATAAAATGTCCATTAGTGTTTCAGAGGATATATTTCTCACTATGGTGTTTATGTAGCTGGAGTCAGGATTTATGTATAATGATGACACTTATAAGTAAGTTATAAGTGACGTGTTTATCAATATATATCTCTACTTCAAAAGTAAAATATATTTATTATCTATTTCCAAATAGGAAACACATAAATAAGATAACCATTACAAAAGTAGTGGTGCACAAACAGTAACCAAAACCATGACACCTAATCCTCAGTTACAGATCCTACATAACCCTCAATTACCAAATAGAAGCTTTACAACCTTTTTTTCACTTTTATGGTACAAAATCTCTTAATTCATAGTCCTAAGAAGTTTCTAAGCCAGTGCTGGATGGTGTTTTCAAATTGTAGACAATAAAACTAGAAGGAGCACATTTGCCTAACAAGCAAAATTTCACACCACTTATCATACTTAGCTCTCTTCCTCCTGTCCTTTTCATTTATTTAACCCTACTCCAGAGCCTGTACATAATACTTTGTATGTTTCTTCCACATCAAAACTCAAGAAGTTTTTACTTCATTGTTTCCTCTTCAAATGCCTATTTGCAACAAATTCTAACTGATCCTTAACTGTATTCATTTAAACCAGCCATCATCATCCTCATTGTCCACCTTTCATACTAGCATTGGTTAGGTGGTTTGACAAGAGCCTGCACCAGAGTTCTGTGTCTGTTTTGGCAGGGTTTTTACAGCTAGATGCCCTTCCTAACACCAACCACCCAGCAGAATGGACTGAGTGCTTTTTACATGGCACAAGCACAGGTGAGGGGGACAAGGACTAACACTAAGATTATATATATATATATATGTGGCACATAAAAATCACCAACCGATCGTGGGATCCCGGAACATCTCGCTGTGCTTGAGGAGACCTGTTGAGTCAAGTGCATGTACATGAACATCGAACCAAATATCAATGGAAACAGTAGTAGTTGTGATACCTGTGCCGGTGACACAAAAAGCACCATCCGAACGTGGCCGTCGCCAGTGCAGCCTCCACTGGCTTCTGTGCCGGTGGCACATAAAAAGCAACATCCGAACGTGGCCGATGCCAGCACCGCCCCGACTGGCTTCTGTGCCGGTAGCACAAAAAAAAAAAAAACAAGCACCAACTGATCGTGGCCGATGCCAGACCCCTCTGGCACCTGTGCAGGTGGCACGTAAAAAGCACCCACTACACTCGCGGAGTGGTTGGCATTAGGAAGGGCATCCAGTTGTAGAAACACTGCCAGACCAGACTGGAGCCTGGGGCAGCCCCTGGCTCCCCACACCCCGGTCGAACCGTCCAACCCATGATAGCACGGAAAACGGACGTTAAACGATGATATACACACATACAGTTTCTGTCTAACAAATTTACTCATAAAGCATTTGTTAACCTAGGGCTGTAGTAGAAGACATTTGCCCAAGTATCCATGCATTGAGACTGAACCCAAAGCCACATGGTTGCAAGGTAAGCTTCTTAACCTCATTTGTACCTATACTTTTCATGATTTCCTTATGAGTTTTAAAATAGGTAATAAGTTTTTTCAAAATTATAATTAAGCATAGACGAAAGAATTGATGGAACCCTGATATAAATGCTATTTTATTTGCTTCAATGTAGCCAATTCCAAGAGAGAATTGATATCAGTGTTTGGTACTTCATAGAAAAAAGAGAAAATGTTGGTCTTCATGAGATTTGAACTTGGCACATAACTTAAATAAATACTTTATGATTTTAGCTGGTGCTGACAACTTCTAAATTACAGCCTTAGCTATATTTAACAAAACTTAATGATTGCATTTTCAGAATCTACTATTGGCCTTTAAAAAAAATATTTTAGTACACTGACAGTTTATAATAAGGGCCTATATATATATATATATATATATAATCATTTTAATGTCCACACTTTTTCATGTTTACATTCATCAGACAGAATTTGTCGAGGCAGACTTTCTATAGCTGGGTGCCTTTTTTTTGTTGCTAACTCTCGCCTGTTTCCAAGCAAAGTAATATTTTCCTTGGTTAAAACGAACACCACCTGTATGATGGTGATGCTCATTTACAATTATGTGATGTCAAGTTAAGGAAACATCTACATGGTGGAAGTCAACTTGTGACCAAGCAAGACCACTTCCTAAACTCAGTAAGTCCATGCCAAGTCCAAAAGGTTATGCATGAATTTGTTTTGAGTGGATAAAGTGTTGCACAACACTGAACCCACTTTTCAGTGTAGTCAACCATAAAACCAGAGGAACAATAGAGGTTGAGACAACCAGAAACAAACTACACATCAGGCTTTATATATATATACAAGTTTACCTTCTAGAAGGAAGTACAGAGAAGAACTGGGAGTCTTTCACTCCCAGTGGTTCATATGCAAATTAATCCATAGCTGGGACCATAGTAGGTGCTACTACTCTGGGTCAGAATAGACCAGAGAACAACAGTGACTAAAAGCTGGTTCCACACTTCTTGAAACCCTGGAATTCCCATACCAGAGCTCTGTTACTAGATGCTTACAATTTTTCATGATTTCCTTATTGTTCTGAAGTTGGTAATAGGTTTTTTCAAAATTATTATTAAGCATGGGTAAAAGAATTGATGGGATCCTTGTATACATGACATGCTTTTAGTTTCTGTCTGCCACTTTGGTTGATTTGGGGCTATTGAACAGTATTTGGCATAAAATCTTCAGATTCACCATTCTTGATAAACATTTGAACAGCAAACATGCAATGTATACAGGTCCAAACTATGATGGTAATTGGTTTATAGGTTTCTTTTTTCTTCTTGTCCTTACATTTGCTGTTGAAACAATTATCAAGGATGGTGACTCTGAGGTTTTTGCCACACCTTGCAGAAGCCACCTGACCAATGGAACCAAACCTGAAAATTATGTGTATTAGTATTTCTGCTCAAGCACTTTTCACTGTCAACATATTTTTGACTCACCACTCATTACTTATTTCAGTACAGCTGTCTTTTTTCTTTTCCTACCCTTTTGCATACATTAGGCAATGTATCTTATATGCAGCCTATCTCTTCAACTCATTCGATGCTGTTTTATGCATGCCAATATTACATATTCAATAGATGAAATCTAATTAGCCACTCTCCTATCTCTGCAGATCTCTATTCAATACTAGCAGTATCGCCCAGCGTTGCTCAGGTTTGTTTCGACCCTTTAGAATTGGAATTTTTGAAAAGTAAAAATTTTACATTATGTAGCTTGTTATTCTCTTTACGTGAACATTTTTCTGGTTGAAATACACCGAAAAATGGCAACACAGCAGTAAAAAAAATCGTATAAAATAGGGATTTTCATAGAAAAAAAGGACCTTTTTGGTGTAAATAATTTTTGGTGTTAACATGGTCCGATTTGAATTTTTTCTTCTATGGAAGGAAGAGCAAGCCTTCTTCTATCATACTCTCAATTTTGGTCAACTTGCGGCACAGGGTCTCAGAGGAGATAGTGTTAGTTGAAGGCTACCAAACCTGCCATACACAGACAACTTCAGCTTTATATATATATATAGAGATTTGTATTTCATTACAGCACCAAACATGCACTTTTACAAAGACAAACACTACTTCAAAGAGGCAACCACTATCTGATTATATCAATTAAACTTTCAATACAATCACTTCCATAGCAAATGGCTTCAGCTAACTTCATTTCATGCTAACTACTGCTTATCAAGTGCATACAAATAAATTACAGGTTTTGTCATTTTAACTAGCAAAAGTTAAGCCAACTTCATTTTTAGAACAAGTTTAATTTTAAAAAATTAGCATCCCACATCTATAAGGAGACCTACTTATAATACACATTAACCTAAGACTTAATTTCCGTGTCATAGTGGACCACTTTATGAGCGATCATGGTGATTTAACTCTTAAGCATTCAGATTATTCTGTCAAATGTAATGCTTGCACATTGTTTTGAATTAGTCCTATATTATCTCATACGTTTGGGATTTCAGTGATGTGATTGCTTAATTTTAGAATGACACAGATTGAATGTGAAAGGCCAGATCTCGACAGTTTAAATGCTAAAGGGTCAACTTGGTAGCCAATGTAACCAATACTGAGGTCTTTATAGGGTAATTCTGCATTATACACAATATCAGCAGTTAATGTCACAGAGTAGGAGACAAGAGAAGCTTATTTATCTGGATATTCTCTTCCTACCAAGATTGAGTGATGCATATAAATGGCTTGTACTGTTCCTGAAGTGAATGCTCAGCCTAGTATTCAAAAGGCAGATAACACTGTACACATATCTTTGTGTTCCATGTACTCTACGCTGAATTCTTTCTTACAGATTTGAAACTGGTTCTTTACCAAGTGAGGATCTTTTACACATGGTTTATATGTGTGTGTGTTACCTAATGGATTAGGGTGTTTGGTGATGGACACGACAGTGAGGTAGATGGAGGTTTCAGTCTCAGGTAGGGATTAGTGATATGATCTCATTTAGTTTTATTTTTCTCTAGAGATGTGTTAAAAGGAGGAAGAAAAAAAAACAATCAGTATAGGCCATGAGCCAAGATCGATCCTTTGTCCAAGGGGTATATGTGTTGCTATGTCTGTATGTCTTTACCCACAGGACCATTGAGACAATAGCAATAGCTAGTTTGAAAATGATATATTTAAATCTTATATAGCTATTTGATATGGTGGTGTTCATGGTTTTCTGTGACTTTAGCAATATTTGAGGGGAGTGTGAAATGCTCCAGAAAACAACATGCTACCTGATTCAGGAATTGATCTCACAGCCTTAATGATTATAAGCTGAACACCCTAACCACAAGGCCATGCAATTTCATGGCAAAGTCAGTAGAGTGATGGGTTGATTTCCATTTATATCCTGGGTTCAAGTCTATCTTAGCCTTTCATTCTTCTGGGGTCAATAAAATAAAGTATAGGCCATGACTGCTGAGGACATGCATAAGCTCGCAAGGAATGAATCCAGTATGATCCGATGGATGTGTAATATCAGCGTGCGTACTCGACAGAGTGTAAGTACCTTGAGAGAAAAGTTGGACCTAAGAAGCATCAGACGTAGTGTGCAAGAGAGATGATTGCGCTGGTATGGTCATGTGGCGAGAATGGATGAGGGAACCTATGGAAGAGGTAGACCCAGGAAGACCTGGGATGAAATGGTGAAGCATGACCTTTGAACATTAGGCCTCACCGAGGCAATGACTAGTGACCGAGACTTTTGGAAATATGCTGTGCTTGAGAAGAACCAATAAGCCATTGAGACAATAACCTCGTGGTCTATGCCAGGGGTGTAACCAGCCTACTTAAGCATACCTTTCCTTCATTGGACACTAAACTCTGCTTGCGAAGACCTGTTGAGGCAAGTGAAATCGAAAGCGAAATCAAATTCAATGACTGGCATCCGTGCTAGTGGAGCGCGAAGAGCACCATCCAAGCATGATTGTTGCCAGAGCAGCTAACTGGTTTCTGTGCTGGTGGCACATAAAAGGCACCATTTGAGTGATCATTACCAGCATCGCCTTACTGGCACGTGAAAAAAACATTCGAGCAGGTTGTTGCCAGTGCCGCTGGACTGGCTCCTGTGCAGGTAGCACATAAAAAACAGTATTTGAGCAGGGCTGTTGCCAGTATCGCCTAACTGGCCCCCATGCCGGTGACACGTAAAAGCACCCACTACACTCTCGGAGTGGTTGGCGATAGGAAGGGCATCCAGCTGTAGAAACTCTGCCAGATCAAGATTGGAGCCTAGTGCAGCCATCTGGTTCACCAGCCCTCAATCAAATCGTCCAACCCATGCTAGCATGTAAAGCGGACGTTAAACAACGATGATGATGATGACACA
This sequence comes from Octopus sinensis, assembly GCF_006345805.1. Classification (NCBI taxonomy): domain Eukaryota; kingdom Metazoa; phylum Mollusca; class Cephalopoda; order Octopoda; family Octopodidae; genus Octopus; species Octopus sinensis. Next base: position 45,929,183 of record NC_042998.1, on the reverse strand, counting down.
TTATATATATACACTATATATATATATATATAATAATAATAATAGTAGGGAATATAATTCCAAACTTACGGGTAAAAATTCAATTTAGCAATTCTAAATGAAATTTCACAATATCTCTTATTATAAAAGGCAGATTTTATCTGCCTCCCTTTGTCACTTATAGAAATCTACAATATAGGATTTCTTCAATTACAATTTACCTAGCATTTTTAAGAGTAGAATGCATCGGGTCATGCCAGGTCCAGTTTTTAAAATTTAAACTTCAATTAAGCAAAATTTACAGAAAACTCACATTCTGGTGTGTATGTCAAATGCTTTTCTTAGTCTGGTTTACAGCACACGCAAACGCACACACACAGTGTGCAACGAATAAAGTGAAGCTAATTCACTTTCTGTAGTGAGTGACTATTTCACTCTACATTCCCACTTCCACTTTACACACATAGACACGCAAATATAAAGTGAAACTAATTCACTTTCTGTAGTGAGTGACTATTTCACTCTACATTCCCACTTCCACTTTACACACATAGACACGCAAATATATAAATAAAATTGTAAGCTAACGTGTGTGTGTGTGTGCGTGAGTGTGTGACAGGAAAGTTTTTTACGACGAATATAAGACCTATATCCAAGTAGCAGAAAGATCGCCCAAAAGTGTATATAGATATTTAAATGTATTTATATATTCATCTATACACAGATGTATGTATAATGTGTGTGTATATATTTCCATAGAGGTAACCTTTCACTCCATACAAAGTTTTTTAGGACGAATATAAGATCTAAAGTATATACAAGTAGCAGAAAGATCGCCCAAAAGTGTATATAGATATTTAAATGTATTATATATTCATCTATGCACACATGTATGTATAACGTGTGTGTATATATTCCATAGAGGTAACCATTCACTCCATACAAAGTTTTTTAGGATGAAAATAAGATCTAAAGTTATCTCTAAGAAAAAGAAAGATCGCCCAAAACTGTATATAGATATTTAAATGTATTATATATTCATCTATACACAGATGTATGTATAATGTGTGTGTATATATTTCCATAGAGGTAACCTTTCACTCCATACAAAGTTTTTTAGGACGAATATAAGATCTAAAGTTATCTCTAAGAAAAAGAAAGATCGCCCAAAAGTGTATATAGATATTTAAATGTATTTATATATTCATCTATACACACATGTATGTATAATGTGCGTGTATATATTTCCATAGAGGTAACCATTCAATCCATACAAAGTTTTTTAGGACGAAAATAGGCTGAAACAAGTAAAAGAGTAAAAGAGTAAAAGAGTATATAAAAGAAAGGTTGTGTGTCTGTCTACTCCGATTTAGATTCCTAACTACTCCCACATTTTGCAATGCAGTTTAACCAAAGTATCTTATAGTCGTGATTCATATCGAGCCCTTCTGGGTATTAGCGCGCGTCTACGATGAGACTATGATTTTACAAATAATTTACCATAATTTTTTCCATTTTAATGCATATTTTTTTAAATAAAGGGAAGTAACTCTCAAACTTCACACCAATATGCGTGCTCATATGCGACGTAATATCACATCAGCAGCATTTCCTCACACCCTCCTTGCACTTGGCGAAGGCAAAATACCAGGGGATGAAAATGGTAATATTGCCATCGATTCCATTTGTACCATTGTTAAGACGCCTTCTGATCTCAGAGATGCAGTGTTCCCAGATCTACAAGCTAATTATCAGAATATGGATTGGATTGGCAAAAAGGCTATACTGGCCCCGAGGAATAAAACTGTTCACCATATTAATGATGAAATGCTAAAACTCATTCCTGGGGAAGTCTATGTATATCAGTCTATCGATACAACTCCTGACCCAGAGGACGTCATCAACTATCCAATAGAGCTACTCAATTCCTTTAAGCACCCCGGACTACCACCACACTTTCTCAAACTTAAAGTTGGTGCCCCTATAATGTTCATCAGAAATTTGGTTCCCCCAAAACAATGCAATGGCACACATTTTATCGTTAAGTCCTTATCTCCCACCGTAAACTTATATCAATATTTGCCTGAATAATCATCATAATTCAGTGCAATCATTAACAGTACTTTCAAGCAATTCAGCCCCGAGCAACGCCGGGCAATTCTGCTAGTATAATATACTAGCACTATGATTCGGCATATACAGCTGCGTGCGTGCACACAAACACGCAAGTACTGTCCAAATCTCTGACCAATCACATACAGCTAGCTGGCATTCAATTGGCGTATCAAGTTTCGGGCATTTTGATTGGGTTTTGGATAGAAAATTCACAAAAAAGTCACTTCTATTGCTTTTTTAATGGCTTTGCCGGGTGACTGGGGAAATGTAAAGATGTGCACGACCACCCTTGGACAGTTTTGAATGACCACAGTAAGTGCGAGCCCTCTAACTGAAAAATTGTGGATTTGTATAAAGGACACACACGCAGACATTTTGCCGTTTATATATATAGAGATGTATATAATTGAGAGAAAAACCTCTAAGTAATTCAATACTGAAAGACGTTATTCACACCATATGGAAAAAATAAATATACTATAAAAACTTTATTGTAAAAATCAATAAAATACATAAACAATAAATAGTATATAAACAATAAATAGTAAATAGTAGTACTACCATTTACTATTTATTGTTTATGTACTTTATTGATTTTTAGAATAAGGTTTTTATAGTATATTTATTTTTTCTATATGGTGTGAATAACGTCTCTCACTAGTGAATTGCTTAATAGAGGTTTTTCTCTCAATTATACAGATACATATATATATATATATGTACACACACACACAATATATATAACATAGTAAGGAATAACAAGTATTACAGATTATCAGGAAGTTTACTATTTTAGACTTTTCTAATGAAATGTAAAAAGTATATTTTATAATATTATTATAACAAATTTGGGATATTTACCAATAGATAAGTAACTCCTATTTCAATATAACCTCATGGTATGGTATATCATACCATGAGGTTATCCTGAAATAGGAGTTGCTATTGGTAAATATCCCAAATTTGTAATAATTATATACACAATATATAGACATATATACACTATATATATGTTGCATTCTCTTCATGCTCACTTTCCTCCCTCTTTTCACTTCACTGTGTCCCTGTCATTTTTTCTTGCCCCTCCTTATTTCTCCTGTCCCTCTGCCTCTCTCTCTTCTCTCCCCACATGACCGGCATTCAGCCAAGCCTGACCTTTCTTTCTTGGTTAGGCCATTGTCCAGGCAACCTCTATATTCTTCCCTGTGCCTGTGAAATCTTGTATCCCTGCCATAAGGCTTTACTTCCACAAACGCCAGTTTAATTTAATTCATCCTCAGTCGAAAGACACCGGTTGTTATGTCCTGTTATTTGTATTGGTATAACTTTCTCCGTTTTTCCCGTCTTTGTTTCTCTATACATTCGCTACTTTCTTCCAAGGAATCTAATGCTCTTAGCTTAGTTTTTCCTTGGGGCTGGCCAGATTGGAGCAATTTCGAGTATAACCAGGTGAAATTGCAAAGATAATCTGGAACTTGACTGAGGAAAGAAAACTCTGAATGACCCATCCTTGTTTTCTTTATATCGTCTACAATGTACAATATATACATACATATACATACAATATATACATATATATATACATACAATATGTATATATACAATATATTCATATATATATATATATATATATACATACATACAAAATTTAGGTTAGTTAAAAAATATTTGTGACATATTTCAACTGTTAAAAGGCAAATTCACTGTGGTTACCATGGAGAAAATATTACTCTTATGGCAAAAAGACAGTGCTTATCACTTTTGGGGCTCTTTAAAACTTGTGAGATAGCTGTGTTAATGTTCAGCTTAAACATCTGCTGAGTGAGGAGAGATTTGCAGACGACTGTAAAGGAAGGATTCGTTGAAGAGCCTTAGGAGGTAAAGATACAATAAGAGTTAAGTGAGGAGGAGCAAAATGGGTGGGCCTGAATGGATAGGATGTGTAAGTATCTATTTAACTGCTATTTAAAATTATGATGAATAACTGAAGACATAATCGCAGTTCATCAAGAGTGAGCTTTTGTACTGAATATTTATCAAAATAATGTTCTTCAATGATGTCATTATGTACTGAACCTGGGTTTAACTTTACTATTTAATTGCAGTTGTTTTATGTTGAGATTTCCAGTAGATGCTGGCTTAAATTATAAGGTGAATGTTAGTTCAAGTACAAAAGTAGATAGATTTCTTATTTTTATGTCAATAAAATGAAATAATATTTTCCAAGCCAAACAAAGGATCCTCTATGTAGTTGTGCGATATCGTGGATATGGCAGCCAAATCTCAAATTACATCCTTCTGTCTTAAAAATGAACACACTAAACAGTGTGATATTATATACACAGTAACCGATTATGGTTGGTATGCCTTTTGATTAAAGTTGACCCACAGTTAAATAATAATAATAATTCATTGTCCAAAATTTCACTGAAATTAAAACATATTACATAAATAAATGACAGTAGAAATTATTACATAAACAAATGGAAAAATGAGATTTTTTTTACATTTTTCTATTTTATTTTTCTAAAAATATTAATACCAAAAGCTGAACACTGGTGGCGAAAAGTACTAAAGTTAAATATAATTTTTGGTTTTCATTTTCATATTTTAGATATAAATAAATACATGATTTCAATAATGATTTAGTTATTAGTCACATTGGTGATATAAATTTAAGATATGATTATGAGTCATAAAATACGGAGATCTTTTTGCAGACATTCTTCTTGAAAGAACAATTTACTATGCTACTCAGCTTACAACAGAGAAATGAAAAGGAAGTTTTCATTTGTATTAACTATTATGTACGATGAAAGACAAGACTGATTTCACTAGGGCACACCAAGCTTCTTCATACACTGCTTAGTTCATTTATCTTGTAAACTGAAACAGAGTTACTGAATCAATGAAACTTCCTGGTCATATACCTTAAGACCTAAACATTTATGTTACATAATGCATTTCAGCTTTGACTTATTCTGTTTCTTTATTTTCATTGAACATTGTTTACATTTCAATTAATTTTGAAAATAAAGAAAGAAGTCAGTAAAATAACTGTCATTGTTAGTCTGAAGTCTGGAACATGAATTAACATGAAACTTTGATGCAAGGTTTAAATTTAGATGATTTTAAAGCAAAGTTTTTTTCAAAGAACCAAAGGCTGTCTCAGATGGTTTAGTATCAAAAGGTTTAAAAATAAAATAAATGGTTGGAGCCCCATTCTGATGAAAATGTGAAATATACTTGGTTTATATTACGAAGCTGGTAAAATAAAAAAATACACCTCTTTATATTATATAAAACAGTAAGCACGACAACTATTTCAAATTTATCTTTAGGGAATGTTGTTAAGAAATATAACCCTCAGAATCCAAGGCAACAGTCCAATTTTGGGTTGCGACACAATCCATAATTTATTAATAGGAGTAAAAGACACTTAGTTTCTTAATTTTTCTTTTATTCAAGTGTTGATTATAACTGAGGTCTATATTTTAATGTCAAGCGACCAACTTCAAAATAAAAACCTTAATTATAATCAATTTTGAGAACCTGAAAGTATTGGAAACCATTATTCTAAATGGGAAAGAAAATCATCTAGTATGACTCAAACCTTGCTTCTTGTGAAACAGTAATAAAAAGGCACACAATCAGTAAAGTAAAATACAAATTATTGTAAAAAAATTATGATCAGTCAAAATATATTGGTTCTAATTTCCTGTCAATCTGCTTAAGCACACAATGTTAATTTCCAGCAGAGGACCAAGCCAAAATGTGTTTTGCTCCAATTATATATTTTTATAAGTATCTAAAATGTAATTTTATAGTAACTGAGAACTTTTTGAAAAGTAACAGTACTTTTTAAAGAGATTTAGCTGTTTCATGCATATCCCGAGTGGTAAAATTGATGCCATCACCAGGTAAGGGAGAATTAATCAAAGGACATATCCAGGATATGTGGTAATTTTTACCTAAGGCATCTAAGAAATTCTTTTTCCATCCAAGATTATAATCATGTTTCTTTGAACGACGTTCATAAGTAGTCTGTCCATTATAAATATTTCTGACATGATAAAGCAAACAGCTAATCACAGCAATAAAAACTAGTGATGAAAGACCTGTGAGAAAACAAGCTAGCAAGTGAGGAGAGTATAAAACTCCAAAGAGCCATGCTAAAATTGGTACAATTATACTGAACAGGTAAGAGAAAGAAAGCCTACCAAACTCAGTCAGTGTGTAGCGGACAAACATCAGGGTTGAATAAAAAGAAGCGATGGTTACATAAAACAATAGTAAAATGAAATAACGGAAATTGTTATGGCCAATGCATGTTCCAATAAATAGACAATGATGGTCTCGTTTAAGGATGCATCTATGAAAAGAAAAAGAAAATAAGCATATGGTTAATGTTTTCTTGCAAAAGGCAAAAAATAAATAAATAAATAACAATTACTGGCAAGGAATTGACTAAAACTTCTTTTTCATCATCATCACTTAACCCTCTAGCATTCAGATTATTCTGTTATATGTAATGCTTTTTCATTCATGTTGTAGAGCCTTGCTTCGGTTGAGAGCAAATAACATAAATTTGTCCTATTGTAAATAGGACAAATTTATATTATTTACAATAGGACAAATTCATATTATTTGCTTTCATTCACGTTGTATTTAATTAATCATGCATTATCCCATAACCTTGTAATTTTGATGTGATTGTATATTTTTAGAATAGCATTGAAGGTTATGTGTGATAGGCTGGATCTAGCTGGTTAGAACATAAAACTGATAGCATATTTAGGCTGGATATGTCTGGTTTAAATGCTGAAGAGTCAATGTCCATATTCTATGCTTGCATGGGCCAGATGGAATTTGCTGAGGCAGATATTCTATAACTGGATGCCCTTCTTGTTACTAACCCTCACCTGTTTCCAAGCAAAGTAATATTTCCCTATGGCCAGACATTTTCTTCATGGAAGACTGGAAACAAACATCACTTGTATGATGATGATGTTTGTCTACAACCATCACATAATGATAAGACAAGGGTATACACACACCATATATATATTGAGAAAAAGGAGGGAGTCAGAATTTTGGATAATTCTTTATTAGCGCTTTCAACTATTTAATTGAATTCTTCAAGACAAAAATTAAAGCACAAAATTTTGAGAATAAAGAATTATCCAGAATTCTGACTACCTCCTTTTTCTCAATATACAATATCTGTACACCACTCCAAACACTCTCTTTATATATATATATCATCATCATCATCATCATCATCGTTCAACGTCTGTTCTCCATGCTAGCATGGATTGGAAAGTTCGACCGGGGATCTGGGAAGCCAGAAGGCTGCACCAGGCTCCGGTCTTATCTGGCAAAGTTTCTACAGCTGGATGCCCTTATATATATATATATATATATATGTCTGAAATGGTCGTGGCTTCTGGTACTTAACTGTCTGACACACACACACACACACATATATATATATATATATATATGTGTCTGAAATGATGACTTCTGGTACTTGACTGATGAAAGAAAGCCAAGAATGGCCCGTCTTTTTTTGCCTGTCCTTCTAATTGTTGTTTCTCTTGTGTGCCTTTGTGTTTTCTATCTGTCTGAAAGTTTTAATGCCCTCTATTCCATTTTTGTTCCACATATATATATATATATATTTAAGTAGGTGAATGAATTATCCTAGTATGGATAATTTGGTTAATCGATACCTGGGTAGCAAATTCACGTCAGAAAACATGGTTGAAGCTACATGCCAAGGGCAAAACCCCGTGTCCCTGTGTGGAAATTTGTGTGTTTTTTTTTATATGAATAAATGGAAAGAATGGAGTTCAACGAAGATTTTAACAAAATTCCTTTACTTTCGACACATGTTTCGAAGACTGCATATTCTTAATTCCGAAGGAATAAAGTGTGCATTATGCCGTCTTCTCTTCAGGAAAGACAAGGAGCCTCTATCAGTCTTTGATGACTGCTACATTGTGTCCGCAGTGATAAAAACAGTCATTATCACTGCGGACACAATGTAGGCAGTCATCAAAAAGTATTTGTTCGTCGTGAGACTGATAGAGGCTCCTTGTCTTTCCTGAAGAGAAGACGGCATAATGCACACTTTATTCCTTCGGAATTAAGAATATGCAGTCTTCGAAACATGTGTCGAAAGTAAAGGAATTTTGTTAAAATCTTCGTTCGACTCCATTCTTTCCATTTATTTATTTATTTATATATATATATATATATATACTTTATTTAAAAGCTGCAGAAATATAACAAAAGCTGTTACTCAGAGTTTCACGTTTTAAATGAAGCATATTATTCTACCTCTGGTATTTGAGTACTCTTTTTTCCACCTTACTCCGGTATATATATATAAATTGATTGATTGAATGAATGTGGTTATGAAGCTTTCACTTTTATATTATACTATGGAAGACAGAAAGGGTTATAATTTTTGTATGACTTAATGGATTGGTTGCTGTTTAGTTACATACTTAGGAGTTGGTTGTAATTTACTTATTGAATTTCTTTACCAATATGGTTGTACATAAGGTAAATGTGTTTGAAAGTTGTGGTTTCTTTGGTTTGTTTGTTCCCAAACAACACTTATTTTCGTGCTGTCTACATCAGTGGATTCGATGGTACTGCCCAGGTGTCGAAACCATAATGATATCTGTGAGGCAGCTGATGATGGAGGTATGTTGGATTGTTGGTATGGCTGTTTTTGTATATGTGGAATAGTATTATAATACATCCTTTTGATATATATATATATATATATATATATATATAAAGTTAAACTGGTTGCACAAAAGAATCAATAAAATGGGGGGTTTTTTCTATCTAGAATGATGGTCCCAAGAATTTTAGCTTCTGAAAATTTAAGGATATAAATAATGGAGTACGTCCACTGTTTTTACCTTTACTACTTCCTTCACTTAAGAGTGTGCTTTCTTCAATTTTGTATTTTAATGTGGAATATTTATGTAATTAAGTATATAGTAACAATTGTGTAAAATTCTCTAAACTGGAAGGCAAAGTCAACCTTGGTAAAATTTGAACTCAGAACACAAAGACTGATGAAATAACGGTAAGCATTTCGCCCGGTGCGCTTAACGATTCTGCCAGCTCACCATAATAATCCTTTTCTATTATAGACACAAGGTCTGAAATTTGGAGGTATGGGGTTTAGTCGATAACATCGACCCTAGTATTTCACTGATACTCAATTTATCGACCCCGAAAGGATGAAAGGCAAAGTCGACCTCGGCAGAATTTGAACTCAGCACGTAGCGAAATACCTATTTCTTTACTACCCACAAGGGGCTAAACACAGAGAGGACAAACAAGGACAGACAAACGGATTAAGTCGATTATATAACTGGTACTTATTTAATCGACCCAGAAAGGATGAAAGGCAAAGTCAACCTCGGCGGAATTTGAACTCAGAACGTAGCGAAATACCTATTTCGCTACGAAATACTGCTAAGCATTTCGCCCGGCGTGCTAACGTTTGTGCCAGCTCGCCCCCTTGATACAGTTTCTAAATAATGCTTTGTAATAGCAGAATGGTAAACGTTCAAATGGTACATACAAAGCTATTTTTCTAAGAACCAATATAGGTTGCCGGCGTAGTAGAGCCAAAATATAAAACGTTTTATTGTACGCATCTACAATGCATTTCAATACTGATCTTTTATCTAAAATGCAAGCTTTCATCTGCAGACACACCTCTCCCACAAAAGGTCGAAAGCTCACCAAAATATCTTCTCACAGGAAATGAATGCACTTTAGCTATGGACACACGTTTGCCATCTCGAGAAAAGAACTACCCCGCTTTTTTTAGTAGTCATTTAAGTGCTAATCTACTTCATTGTTAGCGAGTTTATAGAAGTGAGCAAGCGATGGATTTCGAAATCATACCTATATATATATATAAAGTACATAAAATAACATTATGTCACGAATACATACTGGTAGATTCTTTAAAACACACGCATAAACTGCTATTTTTCTTTTCTTTCACAAAGGTTAGCAGTTGAAAATATGTTGTGAACTTACATACCGACTAAATTCATGCATGCAAGTTCATTGGTATAAATACTAATGTAAAATTATTTGTATTGAATGTAAAATATATCAATGTAACTTATTTTACATGAACTATTGATTCAAAAGCTTTAAACAAATCACATTACAGAAGAACTGAGGTTTAACTTGTTTTTGTACATTAGTAGTAATACGATCGTGAATAAGGTGCGTTGAACTTTAAATCAATTAATACTTTATCGTCTTAAAAGTTAAGTTGAGTACCAACATATTTACAACACTTCCTGCAGGTAACAAAGTCATTTTAACGCTTACCTGTCACAAATGTCACAGTGAAAAGACCTCGGAGGTGCGTTGCAGACGCAAACTGAACAGTAAAACCATTTAGGTTTCAGAACACTCGGAAGGATCACAGAACCACTGGTTGTATCTGTAGAACTTATCTTCCAAATGCAAACCATAACATTAAAATAACAAATTACACTAAAGGTAAAATGAAGTAGGTAAACGGGATCATGCCAAGGTAGATGTTTGAATCTGGAAGGTAAAATTTCCGTATGATAAAACCATTTAGCAATATGAATGCCTATCAAAATTGTAGAAAAAGCAACCTTGTCCAATCTCGATTTTGGTATAATTTTCCATTTAATATTCATCTTTAAAATATATTTGTTTTGTTTCCAGTCGCTATTTCGAAATATATACAATATAAACACATAAAAGTTTTAGATATTAACAGCGACGATGAACAGGAAAAAGGGCGGTGTTTGTATTCTTATGAGTTACGTCCCTTGCAACATCAATCTTTGCAAGAGTGGTCTCCACTTGATCTGCAACCCTCTTTAATTTGGTTAGATTTATATATTTAGTTTTTGTATTATTATCTGAAAGACTCTTGATGCGAAATCGCATCAATTGACACAAATGTTAAAATTTAGAAGAGTCATTGTATCACAAAGACACACACAATGGTTATATTTCTCTTCTATTATTATTAACCAGTTAGTTAATCGATTACTTTGATCAGATTTTTATAGTTACCAGATTTTACTAGTGCCATTTCTGTACACAAGCACATTGAGCAGTTACCTAAGAGTCTTACATGTCGAGGGGGCCCATACTAATCTATTAATGTTGTTGTCGTGCATGTAGGAGTTTTCGTCCATTGCTTTGCCTGGGGTCCTATAAGTATGTTAAAACGGCCCGGACTCTCACCAGTACAAGAATTCCACGGCAGTGGCGGCTCGTGTATAGGAACTACATTACTACAGCACCCCCTATTTCCACTCGATATTATCGATAACATTCAATATAATGATCCTTTTTTTCTTTAAATATTTCTTCATACTTGTACATTATATAATTCTTAGCCTTAATGTCAATAGCCATCCCCTAGTTTATGAAAAAAAAAAATTTTAATCCTTGTATAGCACTGTGCGCTTTACCGTTCCAGCGACGCGGTGTTTGGCAGTTGGGCGCATGCTCACATGTCCGAGATAGGAAACTTCACGCTAGAGAGAGAGATAGCACTGTCGTTCACGCAGTGCCGGTGAAAGGTAGTGTTTCTTTTTGACTCCGCGTGTGTTGAGCTTAAAAACGTGTTTATATTCTTGAATGTGATAAAGTGTAGAATTAGATTATTATCCTGCTTCCAGGATTTGAAAAATAGGGCAGATTTCCTCCCGTCCCCTTATTTTGTAATTTATGGAGGAATTTTTGAGAAAAAACGGGGGATTTCGCGTCGGGTCCTCTGACACTAGTGGAATGTTGTTGTTGTTATTACTGCTGCTGCTGTTTTGCCCTAAATCGCTCTTGATCATGCAGACTAAACTCAAATACCTTTTAAAAATAGTGAGCTCTTCAGACTACATTATCCAGTGCGTTTATCAATTCAAAGAGACGAAAAGGTGTAGTTTAAAGAAGCGATTGCTCCCTTTAGTATGTCGAGTAGACTACATACAAGCTTCCTTGAAGATATTGATGTGGATCATGTTCAGCGTGAATAATTAGAGATTGATGCCTGCAAAAATATGGGCGAGGAGGGAATTCCAGTTCTAAGAAAGAAAGGCTGCAAATAGCCAGTTCTGTTGTAATAGTGGAAATCTAATTTTTTGTGAATTCTCCCAATCTCTCTCTCTCTCTCTCTCTCTCTCTCTCTCTCTCTCTCTTCTCTCTCTCTCTCTCTCTCTCTATATATATATATATATATATATATATATAATATATATATATATATTAAAGGAAAAGAATATATCAAATGCTGACTCGGAAGCGCCTGCTACGGATCCCAAGCTCCAGTTTCAGCTGTGACCTTCTAACCTATCGGATGATCAATTATAGCAGTTACACAGCGAACCTATTGGTTTAGATTACCAGCGAACTAAACCCTTCATATTCTATATATATATGTATAAGGCGGCGAGCTGGCAGAATCGTTAGCACGCCGGGCGAAATGCTTAGCGGTATTTCGCCTGCGTTACGTTGTGAGTTCAAAATCCGCCGAGGTCGACTTTGCCTTTCATCCTTTCGGGGTCGATAAATTAAGTACCAGTTACGCACTGGGGTCGATGTAATCGACTTAATACCTATGTCTGTCCTTGTTTGTCCCCTCTGTGTTTAGCCCCTTGTGGGTAATAAAGAAATAGGTATTTCGCCTGCCGTTACGTTCCGAGTTCAAATTCCACCGAGGTCGACTTTGCCTTTCATCCTTTCGGGGTCGATAAATTAAGTACCAGTTACGCATTGGGGTCGATATAATCGGTTTAATCCGTTTGTCTGTCCTTGTCTGTCCTCTGTGTTTAGCCCCTTGTGGGTAATAAAGAAATAGGTATTTCGCCTGCCGTTACGTTCTGAGTTCAAATTCCACCGAGGTCGACTTTGCCTTTCATCCTTTCGGGGTCGATAAATTAAGAATCAGTTACGCATTGGGGTCGATATAATCGGTTTAATCCGTTTGTCTGTCCTTGTTTGTCCTCTCTGCGTTTAGCCCCTTGTGGGTAGTAAAGAAATATATATATATGTATAATATACAATATATACAAAATCTCTTCTCACCAGGTTGGATTGATTAAATTCATTTGTGGAAAATCAGAGTAAGAAACTCCAAAGGCGAGCTATCAGGATTAACTTAAAATAGCCTCCTTGTCATTCATTTGTATCTGCTGCTAATACCAAACTACATTTACCTACTTTTCATGTTCGAATGAATTTTACTATAACTGACTATAAGTGAGTGAATGAATAACTATTGACTGAATGAATGAAGGAATAAATGAATGAATGAATATTTCCGTTCTCATAGTTGAAGGTCGAAGCTGCACATCCAACCGCCGTTTTTTTTGCCGTACACTGAAATTTCATGCTGTCACCAGGTTTTGATGACATCAGTCCATCTCATTTACATCTTTGTTGTCTGCGAACTCGTTTTTCGATTTACGCCTGACTAATAACATATACAGTAAACTATTCCATTGACTTCTACATAAGATGTTGCAGCAGTTCTTCCCCTTCGTCCGGCCAGAATTAGAACTAGGTGTCCCTAAATGCTGTTTATTCCTTTAATAAAAAAGAAAAATACGACTCCCCGCTCTCTTCCCCTTCTCTCTTCCCCCTCTTCTCTTCCCTCTTCTCTCTTCCCCCCTCGCCCCTCTCTCTTCCTCTTCTCTCTTCTCCCGCCCCCTCTCTATATAGATATGTTTGTGTGTGTGCATCTATTATTATAATTAAGAGTAAAATCTACATAGGATTTTGTCAAGTAGCTAGCATGCAAGAAGCCATTTAGGTAAAAATTAATACAATATTTTATAAATATAATTATAATAAGGGCAACAGCTGAGTAGCGCCACATGCTAGAAGTAGACGCCAAGTGGCTATAAAACTACCTTATGCATCACATAGACACTAGCTGATAGTTTTAGAGCCATTTGGCGTCTACTTCTAGCATGTAGCGTTACTCAATAGTTACCCTTATTATACACACACACACACACACACATTCCTCCTCTCGAGGCTCTTTTTCTTTTCTTTTATGTATTTTTCTTCACTCTGATGAAGCTCCATAATCCAGATCTGATGTGGTATAAAATATGACGAATATTATTCTCAGAATTTTCTTTGGCATCACTGTGGGACATTGGAAGCAGAAACGGTTGTTAGATGGGATGCCCGGTCATGTTGGAGGGCGCTAACGGCGAGCATGGAAGCTGCGGGCGCGAAACTGGGAGAAGCCGACTGCAGTTGCAACAACCTCATGTACAGGCATTGCTGACATTTTGCATGGGCAATGGTCAGTGATTGTTATCCTTGGTCACGAATGGAGAGCCATCAACGCGCACACACATACACACACATAAACACACATACATGTATGGTATTTGCTAAATATGCATTTGTCTATGTCGCTCAAATACATGTCACTGGTCACTAAGTTATATTTCTTAGCTCAATTTTGCTTAAATTACGCTAGTTACGTAAGCCATAAATATTTTCCACTCTTGAGCGCGCGCGTGTGTGTGTAAGTTTAAGTACATTGGTTACTAGAAATAAGATTTCAAATAATTAAAATTAGAAAGGAACGAACGATCATACATACATACATGATAATTGCTTCATCTTGAGAAATGATAGCCGTCCCATCAACGCACACACCACACCTCATCACATATTACAATCACTCAGCTGCTGCCTGACAGGGTTTAAAACCCAAGTGACAGATATTATTTAAGGTTCTTCTATATTTTTGCCATTTGGAATCTGATTCTGAAGGGATGTTTTTGTGAACTAGCATATGTCTTTTAAGTCCAGATATTGTCTTACAAGTTTTTTGACATGTGACACACGTTGTAAGAGGCGGTTGGTGTCCAGGATCATTACCTATTTAGGCATTTTGATTTTCATGTGATTACATATGGTTCAGGTATCCTGCTTTTGACAACAGAACACGGTCACATATAATACACATCCAATGTTCACTGTTGATTATTGTTCTAATTGTTCCTTTGCGACAGGTCCTTTTAAGTTCAGAGTACTGAATCATCTTTTTCTCCCAGGCATTACAACCAGTCCTAACGGCACCTCTCCACTTGTTCCGATCTAGAGCATCATTTTTCCAATCACTTTTGTTCATATCTAGTTTCTTCAGGTTTTCCTTCACACAGTCTTTATATCTTTTCCTCGGTTTATGTTGTGGTCGCTTACCAGAGTTGAGCTCACCATAAAAAAGACGCTTTAGCAAACGCTTGTCTTTCATTCTAATAGCATATCCAGTCTATCTCATTTGAGCCAAGATAACATGCTCAACTGAGCTGCAATGTGCCATGCGCAAAACCTCTGTATCTGGTATGAATCATTCCCACTTGACTTCTTAGATATATCTGAGGCACTTTTGATGGAATCTCTCCAGCATTTTTATGTGACGCTTGTAAGTGGTCCATGTTTCACTTGAATACAGAAGTGCAGACGATAAACACGATTGATAGATACTGATTTTTGTCTGCAGGGTAATGCTTCTATCCGCCCATACTCGCTTTTCGAGCTTTCCAAATATAATAGTTCCCTTCCCAATTCGATAGTACATCTGTGCATCAAGACTACCATCTCTTGACAGTGTGCTTCCTAGGTAAACAAAGGTGTCAACGACTTCTAGCCTTGTTCCATTCGCAAAAATGTTTGGTTCAGGATGTTTGTCCTGGTACGAGAGTAAACATTACTTTAGTTTTCCCCAAACTAATTGTGAGTCCGAAATGTACACATTAAATGTTGCATATCACCCTCTGAGTGTGCCAACAAATCAGCATCATCAGCATAAAGTAATTCTCTAACAAGTATTTTGAAAGTCTTTGCTTTGCAGTTAAACTGAGTCAAATTAAAAATACGACCAGATGTCCGAAATCTGATTCCGATTCCCCTGTTGCGATCCTTGAAAGCATACCAAAGTAATGCAGCAAAATAAATGGAGAAAAGTTTAGGGGCAGGAATATCTCCCTTTTTGACACCGTTGTCCTCCGAAAATTCATGAGATAGCTCACCATTAAAGACTATCTGAGCTTTCATGTTTCTATATAGTTCCTTAAAAATTCTCACAAAATGTGTTGGGCAACCAAGTTTACACAAAACAATCCACAGTGCCTCCCTGTTTACCATGTCAAATGCCTTAGTTAAATCTATGAAAACCTGGTATAGTAGCATTTATTCCTCTAAGCATTTCTCTTGAACCTGCTTCACAGAAAATATCATGTCCATTGTTCTTCGCTCAGGTCTGAAACCACACTGTTCTTCAGGAATCCCATGTGGACGCACATTCTCAACAAGACGATCTGACATGATCCTTGAAAGTATCTTCCCGGTATGTGCCAGAAGAGTTATCCCTCTAGAATTATCACACACTGCTTTCGGGCCCTTACCCTTGTGTACAGAGATTAGAATGCCATTTATCAATTCTTGTGGCACAGAAGATTCATTCCAAACTCGAGTTATCAGGTTATGAATTTCAAACGAAATACGATCCTCACCTACTTTCAGTATTTGAACTGGAATACTATCCAATCCAGGAGCTTTATCTGATCTCAGTTTACATAATGCCAGATTTACTTCTTCAATGGAAGGTGTATCATCCATATCACTCTTTGCGGAATGTTATTTATGATGTCCATGTTCACTACAGATGGATTGTGGAAAAGATCTGCAGAGTGTTCTCTCCATCTATTCATTATTCGAAGAGGATCTTTAATAACCTCATTTCCATCTTTTGACTTCAAGGGAACATATGATGATGAAGATTGCTGTCCAAAAGCTTGCCGCAATAAACTATAGAAACTTTTAATATCATTCCTGTCATAGGCTGCCTGTACTTCCTCAGACAAATTTCTCCACCAAGTGTCTTTAAGCCTCCTGAGTTGTTTTTGCAAGTCTGCTTTCTGAGACTTTTTAGTTGCACTTTCTTCTTAACGTTTGGGTCAAGAAGCTTTTCATGAGTGGACGTCTTTGTTGCTAAAAGCTCATTTATCACTGTATCATTGGAATCAAACCAGTCTCATTGTTGTCTCCTCTTAAAACCTAACACCTCTGATCTCATTTTATATATTCCATCACGGAAAGATTGCCATGAACCTTCAAAACGAACATTGCAAAACTTGTGGTTGTTTTAGCTGCTCTACATCAATTTTCTTTGGTACCCGTACACCAGCGCTACGAATCTTCTTACGGACCCTGAACTAGAACTTGGCTCTAACCATTTTGTGATCAGTATCACAATCAGCACCTCGCAATACTCTGAGACAGCACAAATCTTGTAAGTCAGCTTTCCGAGTTAATACAAAGTCAATTATGTGACCTTGCTTTGATCTTGGATGAATCCAGGTAACTTTATGTTTCATCTTATGATGAAAGAAAGTATTTCCAACAATCAACCCTAGCTCAGAGCACATTTGTAGCTGATGCAACCCATTGTTGTTTACCTTTCCTATTCCATAACGCCCAAGTACATTCCAGGTACCATAGTCTCTACCAACACGTGCATTAAAGTCACCAAGCATAGCCAACTTCTCATTCAAAGGGACTGACAGAATACTTCTTCTAAGCTCCTCATAAAGTGCATGGATAGTTTCCTCTCTAGCTGAAAGTCTAAGAGCATAAATAGGGAAAACAGTTACAAAACGTCCACAAGAAAGAGGGATCCGGAGTTTCATTATGCATGTACTTATGCTTTGTGGTTGTTCTAGGTCTTTTAGCAAATCACGTCTAATTGCAAATCCAACACCACCTTCCCTTTTCTCTCCCTTCGGCTTCCCATCCTAGAATAATGTGAAACCTGCCGCTCTTTCGACAAGATGATTTTCATCTGAACATCTTGTTTCAGAAAGAGCTGCAGTATCAACATTAAGACGCCTTAGCTCCTAAGTTACTAGAGCTGTTCTTCTTTCTGGTCTATCTGCTCGATCTAAAAGAGTTCTCACATTCCAACAGGCCAGGTTAAGAGAAACATTATTCCTTGCAAACTTATCATTGTTTATATCAAATCTTTGTTCATTCCTGCTAAATTGAACCACCGTTAGCCGCAGTAAACTAACCAGCAGAGAGAGAACAAACAATTTTTTAGTGCACCTTTTCTAGCACCTTCCGAGTATATCCAGGTGAGCAGTGTTCTCCTTAAAAGGGCTGCTCAGACACAGGATTCTCTACCGAAAACCGTTCCTGTCCATGAAAACATGTTAGCAATGTTAAAATAAGAACCCTGCCGCCTTATGTGCAAATTTGTAACTGTATGCTTCCAACCAGTTAAGTCTGCATACGTCACCACGCTTCTATCGCCATAGGGCTTTTGAAAAGTGATGATTGTACGACGATGGTTTTTTGTCGGGGACATCTGTTCTTCATTGGATTTCAGTGACAAACGCGTGTACAACACTTTAGCCACTCCCTGGGTCAAAAATAGTAGATTCAGTAACAAGCAAAGTAAGATGACTAGTACTAACTTGACTGCAGGTTTTATATCGGAGTACCTTCTCCTAGGCTTCTCCTCAAAAGGATACGGTAAACCAGCAGTGGTAAGTCAATTTGAATTCAGAGCTTTATTCTCCTTTACTGGTTGTCCTGATTACGGCTTCGTTTGAAAACAGGAGCCCAGTCTGCCCCTTCAACAGTCACGGCTTTGACAGTGCAGTCAGTTAAGGGACTGTCATTACCATGACCTGGTTTTATGCCAGAGTGTCCCTCTCCTAGAAGAGTTGTCTTCATCACGGCTAATGAGCCTCATCTGCACTCCCCACAATATATATATATATGTATGTATGTATGTATGTATGTATGTATGTATGTATGTATGTATGTATGTAGATATATATACATATGTACACATTAAAAAAAATACACACGCACGCACACATATATATATATATATATAAAATTTACAATTTTTACAATATAAAAATGTTTTTTTTTATTGGGTTGGCAACTAAGTTCCCGCTGTTTTTTTAAATTTTGGAATTTATTGCGTTTTTAAATTTTGGAATCTATTTTTTCCGAGAATTCTATTTTTGAATCAATTTGGAATCTATTTTGTTTTTCCTAGTTAATTTTAGTTAATTTTTGTTTATTTTCAGATCATTAAAATGGAATGTCAAATTAAGAAAAACGAGCATATTCGACACCTCCTTTTCGCTTTTAATCAAGGTTCTAAGGCCGCAAAAGCTGCTCGCGACATTTGTGCTGTGTATGGAGAGGGCGCCATAGCTGAAAGAACCGCTCGTGATTGGTGTGCCAAGTTCAAAAATAGAAATTTTGACCTCAAAGACGCACCTCGTTCTGGCCGTCCAGTTGAGTTCGATGAAGAACGATTAAACCAATTTTGGCACGAAAATTCTCGTCAGACGACAAGGGAACTGGCAGAGAAAATGGAATGCTCCTACACTGCTATTGAGAAGCATCTTCACTCGATGGGAAAGGTTCAGAAGTATGGAGCATGGGTCCGCATGCTTTAAGTGACAACAACAAAAATCAACGAGCCACTATCTCCGCTGGTTTGCTTGCTCGTCACCGCTCAACTCATGGACACAAGCAACGATTTCTTTACCGAATCGTTACTGGTGACGAAAAATGGTGCCTGTACATCAATATGAAGCAGCGTAAGGAATGGCTTAACCCCGGTAAACAAGCGCCACCGCTTGTAAAACAAGATCTTCATCTGCGTAAAACGATGTTGTGGGTATGGTGGGAATGGGAAGGGATTATCCATTACGAATTGCTTGAACGGAACCAAACGATCAATGCGGAACTCTACGTTCAACAGATGGAACGATTCAACACGGCTATTCAAGAGAAAAGACCTAATCGGCAGCATGGAGTTCTTCTGCTGCACGACAACACCCGCCCTCATATCGCCAGTATGACCAAGGAAGCCATTCAAACGCACGGCTGGGAAGTGCTGCCACATCCGCCGTACTCTCCTGATTTGACACCAACGGATTCGACCTTTCTCAAATGCTATGCGCAGAGTTTCGTTCAATACTGCTGCAGAATTGAGAGCTTGATTGGATCAATTTTTCGAGTCGAAATTGGATGATTTGTACCAACGAGGTATTGAAAATCTTTTTGAACGTTGGGAAGAAATTGTAAACAACAAGGTTATTGATTAATTAGTTGTTATTTTTTTTATTATTAAACCTTTGAAAAAATTTAAATTTAAAAAAAAAACGGCGGGAATTTAGTTGCCAACCCAATATTTATAAAAATATATAAATACATAGATAAATAAATAAATTCACTATTAAAACTATAAATAAAATAAAATAATGATATTAATATATATATAATATATAAAAGATATATAAAAAAATCTAAAAAGATATATATATATATATATATATATATATATATATACAAATATACACACCGGCACACACACACACACAAACACACGTGCGCACACACACACACACACACACACACACACACACACACACATGTACACATAATGCTGGATAGCCGTTGACTACACATGTTCTTCCGCACTTCGTTCTTTTCTCTTTTCGTTTTTATTCGTGTTTTTTTTTTAATTGTTTGTTCACTGAATAATTGACTATATATATATATATATATATATACATTGTTTGTGCTTCCTTTACTTGATCCCTCAACTGTGAAGTCAACTTTACAACTTTTTTTAACGTTTGCGGGAAAAAGACAATGCTCTAAGTAGCGTAGCGAGGTGATGGTCCGCCCCTGGCGATGCTTTTATGAAGGAAGTACTTTCGGGTCTTTGGTATTAGTCTGCATAAGCTTAGGGGCTTGGATGGGGGAGGCAAATACAAGGGCTACCCCGGATGGAACGCACTCTAGCTTCGACACTGAATGCCTATGAAACTCTTGAGGGCCGCTGAGTCGGTGGGAGAAAGAGTGGGAGTCCGAGGCTAAATTCATGCAACAGAATGAACTCCGATGAAGGCACGTAGGGGCCAGGTGACGATGGTGGTGCTAAACTTAAAGAAGGATTAAGTCTACAATCCAGATTGGTCACAAGAGAACGCGAAGAGCCGGAAGAAATTCGCAAGGTATTTTGTCCGACACTCGGACGATTCTACCAATCTACCGCCCGTATCCAGTAGCGTAGCTAGAGGAAGGGAGTGTAGGGGGGTCAGCCCCAGGCGACGCTTTTATAGCGGCGGCCCTGTTGGGTCTGCTGAATAAGCTTGTATAGGAGACGGGGGCAAGACAAACTCAAAAACTGTTGTGAGTAGCACACATTCTAGCTATGTCACTGCCCGCATTGGAAACAATAATAATATGATAAAGGTTTCTGATTTTGGCACAGGGCCAGAAAATGTTAAGGGAATGGGATTAGTCGATACTAACGACTCCAGTATATTACTGGTACTTTATTTTATCGAATTCACCCCCATGAAAGGATGAAAAGCAAAGATGACTTCAGTGGCGTTCAATCTCAGAAGTCGAAGAGTTGGAATAAACAGAGCAAGGCATTTTCCCGACGCTCTAACGATTCTGCCAGCTCATTGCCCTTTTGATAGGAAAAGTTGACCTCGTAAGAAGCCGGATCAAATACTGCAAGTCATCTTTGTCTGATGCTCTAATAATAACTCTGCCAGGAATTTTGAAAGGAAAGGGACAAACTAATTACATCGACCCCAGTATCATTTTATTGAAAGGACGAAAGGCAGAGTTGACTACGGTAAATTTGAACTCCGAATGAAAAGGCGGAGTAAATGACGTTACGCATTTTGTCCGGCGTTCTTACAATTCACTCAGCTCATAGTCTTTGCAAGTGCTAATATCAATTCTTTCTAATTTTGGCAGTAAGGCCAGCAATTGGTACTTATTTTACCGACCCTGACAAGATGAAAGGCAAAGTCAACCTCGGCAGAATTTGAACTCAGAAAATAAAGACGGACGAAATAACGCTAAGCATTTTCCCTGGTGTGCTAACGATTCTGCCATCTCACTGCCTTTGCCCAGCACTGATAATAATGGCTTCAAATTTTGGCGTAACGCTAGTAATTTCGAGTGAGGTGGGTAAGTCGATAACATCAACCCACTAGCGTAGCTAGAGTGTGTGCTACCCGGGGCGGCCCCTCCGTTTGCCGCCCCAGACCCCACAAAAAACACATATTACCTACAGCAGACCCAAAAGTGCCGCCCGGGCACTAGCTACGTTAGTGCATCAATCCCAGTGCTCAACTGGTAATTATTTCATCGACCCCGAATGGATGTAAGGCGAAGTCGAACTCAGCGGAATTTGAACTCAGAACGACGACGACGGAAGTTGAATTCAGAACGGAGCGACGGGTGAAATGCCACTTAGCATTTAGATCTGTAAAGAATTGTGACAAAGAACATTAATTGTAAGAAACATAGAAGGAAGTATTGATATATTTTGTTGAATGCTTTGATCCGAAGGTTAATGTAAGAAGCAGGAAGACTTCATAACCTCTTATCTTTATTTTATGTTTGACTAGTTTCATTTATTAGACTGCGGTCATGTTGGGGTATTGAAGGGGTTTAGTTGAACAAATCGAAGCCCAGCTTTTTTTTGTTGCTTTTTTGCTTTTGTAAACCGGTACTTATTCTATTGGTCTCTTTTTGCTGAAGCGTTAATTTACAGAGACATAAAAAAGAAAAAGACTAGTACCAGTTGTCAAGCGGTAGTAGGAGACAAATACAAAGACACACATACTTATATATACAGGGTGCAGTGGGTAAATTGTTGCCATTTTATATTTTTAATTTTGTGCGTGCGCATTCTTTGTTTTTGATTTTGTCGACTACACAGTATAGTAGGGTCAGTTGGGCACCGTCTATCAGAAAAAAAACTGCATCATGATGCATTTCACTCTGCCAGGAATTTGGAAACGACATGCTGTACTGCTTGGCATTCGTGCCGGAAGCTGCAATTCGAAGCGCCAGAAGCTCCAATACGAACATTTTAGAGTGTTTGAGTGTCAATCTAAGGACAGTGCAATCTAAGGACATGTACCGAGAGTGATGAAAATCAGACATCCAGTCAAAGTGATGGTGTTTGGGGTGATCACTAGTGATGGCGAAGTTATGCCTCCATTCATCTTCCCACTCTGCCTCACACTTAACACGAGTGCCTGGAGGAGGTAGTGCTGTCCTGGGTCAAGAGGGTGGCTGCTGGAAGATCCTATGTCTGGCAACAAGACTCTGCACCATGCCACACAAGCAGGAGAACCCAGTCACGGCTGTCAGACAATTTCTACGACCACATCATCCCTACTATCTGGCCCCATCACAGCGAGAGACCAACAAAACTCCTTGTAACACCAAAGATGAACTGAAGGCAAGGATTATGGTAGCATTCACCAACTTAAACAAGGAGATCGGCCAAAAGAGTTGCAGGACATTCCGAAGTCGTCTGGAGGCTGTGGTTGAAGCCAATGTCGATTTTATTGAATAAATTTACTCTTTAGTTAGTAAATATATGTTAAAATGAGATGTTGGTGTTAGTTTCATTTTTGCGTAACTTAGACGACAGTTTATTTGCCACACCCTGTATATATCTATAGCTATGTATCTACAAATCTATCTATCTATCTATCTATCTATCTATCTATCTATCTATTATCTATCTATCTATCTATCTATCTATCTATCTATCTATCTATCTATCTATTTCTCTCTCCCTCTTTGTATATATATATATAGTTGCATATGTATACATATATAAACCAAAACTAATAGATCGACACATGCAATGACATACATACATATGTGATATGTGCAAACACATATCACGTGATCACAAGACCGACCGGGCTATCAGATGTTGCTACACATCGCTGGTCACAATGCGCTTCGCATTGTTTTAGCCTTCAAATGACGCCACCCCGCTGGCTAAGCGAGCAGGCCAACAGAAGAAAGAGTGAGAGAAAGTTGTGGCGAAAGAGTACAGCAGGGATCGCCCCCCCCTCCTGCCGGAGCTTCGTGGAGCTTTAGGTGTTTTCGCTCAATAAACACTCACAACACCCGGTCTGGGAATAGAAACCGCGATCCTACGACCGCGAGTCAGCTGCCCTAACCACTGGGTTATTGCGTCTCCACGCAAACACATATATGCATGACAAACTAGTTGATATTGTCTGTATTCCAATGAAAGAACATTGTTTCTGGGTTGAAAATTACTCTTCACACCAATATGGTGAAACATATTTTTTAATACTACCAGAACTAACATACATACATACATTACATATCACTTTATCACTGTATCGACCAGACTATCGTGTGTTGCTATACACTGCTAGTCACAATGCAGCTTCTTGCATTGCTGTTGCTTTCTAATGAAGCCACCCCGCTTGGCTTGGCGGTTAGATCAACATTCCCTTTGAACAGAATACCTATTTCTTTACTACCCACAAGGGGCTAAACACAGAGAGGACAAACAAGGACAGACAAATGGATTAAGTCGATTATATCGACCCCAGTGCTTAACTGGTAGTTATTTAATCGACCCCGAAAGGATGAAAGGCAAAGTCGACCTCGGCGGAATTTGAGCTCAGAACGTAGAGACGGGCGAAATACGGCTACGCATTTCGCCCGGCGTGTTAACGTTTCTGCCAGATCGCCGCCTATGAACAGAATATCAGTTCATCGCAGGGTTAGTCATGATTAAACTGAAACAATGATAAATGAAGTGTTTCGCTCAAGAACACAACGCACCGGTATGCGAGTCGAAACTATGATCTAACGATCGTGAGGGCAACGTTGTAACAACCTTCACACACACACACACACACACAACACACACACACACACACACACACACACATGTATGCATTATGTGTGTATTCTTAGGTATGTATACATACATGCATACAAAGGAACAGAGATACATAAAAACCTAACTGCGTGAAATTTGAGACCGTCAGTACAAGCAGAAACAAGAACTGTCAGTTACGTATTAAAAATTCAAATTCAGATTAACACTAGGAAAGCGGAGAACGTTAAACTATTTATTTATGACCTTAACCCAGTCTACCAGACCTTCACCAGAACACAGACATACAGCGTCTGAGAAAATAAAAAGGACAAAAATGATTGAAAAGCTTATCATATCATGATGAATGTAAGCAGTTCAACAAAAATATTAAAATATACATATTGAGGCTGGATTTACTGCCAAACATTTATACTCATTCCAGACAAGAGAAGCGCTACAAGGCTATCAAAGACCTTTGTACCAGAACTGTAAAGTTGGGCTGTCCATAGATCCATGGTTCAAAGCTTATCACCAGATAAAACTTTTTTGGGGATCTTTTCGGTTTGAACGGCAGTTTTTAACATAATTTCTAGGTAACTAAAAAATTTTAAACTTCGTATACTGGTAGAATGTGTTTATAAAACATCTCTTTTTCTCTTGGCTTTATTGAGAAAATTCTATAGTTTGTAAGATATTTGTTGTTTTTTTTTCTTCAATTTCTGCAATTTCAACCAATCAGTGACGTCTATTGAG
Source organism: Octopus sinensis (assembly GCF_006345805.1). Classification (NCBI taxonomy): domain Eukaryota; kingdom Metazoa; phylum Mollusca; class Cephalopoda; order Octopoda; family Octopodidae; genus Octopus; species Octopus sinensis. The sequence goes on along the minus strand of NC_042998.1, from coordinate 45,903,544 downwards.
TTAAAAAGCATTCTGTACCGTATGAATATGTACCTCGTTTAAGAAACAGATTGGGTTTATTTACATTTGTGAAGAAAAAAAGATACCCTTCCCCCACCCTAACCCTAACCCTAACCCTAAAACAGATTGAAATGCAATAGATCGATTCTAGGGTCATAATTATGGGTGACAATTTCATATGACACCGCTAGAAAAAACTGCCGTTCAAACCGAAAGGATCACCTTTTTTTTACTGAAAACATGAGAAGTAGATTAAATGCACATTAAACAGTGTCGGGGAACATTATAAGAAACTCCCAAAAGTGCTAAATACCAGACAAATATTTTTTAAAAGGATATTAGTGGAGGCGCAATGGCCCAGTGGTTAGGGCAGCGGACTCGTAGTCATAGGATCGCGGTTTCGATTCCCAGACCAGGCGTTGTGAGTGTTTATTGAGCGAAAACACCTAAAAAACTCCACGAGGCTCCGGCAGGGGATGGTGGTGATCCCTGCTGTACAATAGGCGCAGGTGTGGCTGTGTGCTAAGTAGCTTGCTAACCAACCACATGGTTCCGGGTTCAGTCCCACTGCGTGGCACCTTGGGCAAGTGTCTTCTACTATAGTCTCGGGCCGACCAATGCCTTGTGAGTGGATTTGGTAGACGGAAACTGAAAGAAGCCTGTCGTTTATATGTATATATATATATGTGTGTGTGTGTATGTCTTTGTGTGTCTGTGTTTGTCCCCCTAGCATTGCTTGACAACCGATGCTAGTGTGTTTACGTCCCCGTCACTTAGCGGTTCGGCAAAAGAGACCGATAGAATAAGTACTGGGCTTACAAAGAATAAGTCCCGGGGTCGATTTGCTCGACTAAAGGCGGTGCTCCAGCATGGCCGCAGTCAAATGACTGAAACAAGTAAAAGAATAAAAGAAAAGAAAGAGTAAGGTAGTTCACATTTTATCGAAATCTTAATTTCCTTGTATGAAAGGAATATATGACAGTAGGGTAAAAAATGGACCGAGTGTTGTTGTGGGATATGATTCTAGAACGGATAAAACAGATTCTTCTGATCAGATGATTGATCAATATTCAGCAGGTAGTAAGTTTGTGAAGTGTTGGAGACATGACCTAGTCCATTTGAGTGATTGGTGCTGTACAAATGCTCGCATTCTGTATGAGAAGAGCTCAGACATCCAAGGAAAGTAAGTTACTCTTCATTAGTTTTTAATTGAACATGTTTGATTGAACATGATGGAGGATATCAAGAGCCACGAAGTTTTGTTAATCTTAATAATGTGCATATTGAGGCTGGATTTACTGCCAAACATTTGCACTCATTCCAGACAAGGGAAGCGCTACAAGGCTATCAAAAACTCTTATGTAAAACCTTTGTACCAGAACTGTAAAGTTAGGCTGTCCGTAGATCCATGGTTTAAAGCTTACCATCAGATAAAACTTTTTTTTACTGAATTTTCAAGGAAAATTCAATATTTTGACCGGATTTTTCATAAAATGAATTCAGCAGTGGAAAGATTTTTTATTAGCGAACAAGCCTGTTTTAATGGAAATTGATCCTGTTAAATGATTGGGGTCATAAATATAGATTACATTTTTCTTCTTTTTATTCGTATTTCAAACAAATGTCTCCTCAAATTTTTGTATAAACGCACTTGCAACCACCTTTGGTACTTTGATAAAAAAAAATAATATTTTAAAGTGTAGATATTTAAATCAAAACTCTCTACGATAATTATATGTAAGAAATTTATAATCATAAATACCAGCTAAAGATATAGAAATAATTTGTTAAAAATTAATTATTTAACTAAATACAAGAGAATTCATGATTATTTTCAAAATTAATAGCAACATAGGTGGTAAATTATAATAGAACCATGGCTATGAAAGGCTCAACAGGATTGTTAAATTGTTGATAAGACAAAGAGACTGGAAACATGAGGAGCTGAGCGAATTCTCAATAGTATAATATTCGACAGTACAGCTAGTCGCCCCACGACGAGTAAATATGGTTTGGTAGCATGTACTGTGCTTTCATTAACTGTTTTAAATGTCTATGCTGTCGCAATCGGACACATACACCATTTCGGTAACCTCTCCCCAAATTGGTAAATATCAGACAAAGATTTTCTGAGGGAATATTCGTACATGTAATTCACATTCTAACAAAGTTTTTTAATTTCAATGTATGTAAAATATATGTTGCAGCCAGTTTCTCAAAGAAGATGTAAATTTCTGCTATCTTTCATTTATTTCCCTTCTGTCAACTTTACTCTGAAGAAGAATTCTATCTGTGCAAGTTGGATTTTCCATTTCCACGGCAGTTTCACTGTAGTCTTCCTATCACCTTTTCCAAGTAACACAAGTCTTGCCAGAACTATTACAAAGGTTTGTAATATTATTTTGTAATATTAATTCTGATGTCCTCACATCTCCCCTGACCCACCGTTACAGGCTGGTGCTTTTATATATCGATCCCAAGACGATGAAAAGCAATGTTGACTTCGGCTGTGCTTGATTGCAGAACGCAAAGTGCTTGACTAAACACCACAAACCATATCGTTTGACGTTCTGGCGACCCAGCAAATTTGTCACCTTCTCAGAAAGAAACCAATGGCAAACAATTCTCGGTGTGGGAACATTCAGTAAAAAAAAATAAAAATAGAAATAAAATCAGTTGATCTTTGTTAATTGCTGATGAAACAGCAATATAGATAATCTGAGCATAGGAGCATGTCGGCTGTAGTCTATCGCCTTATGAATATGAACAGCATTATACAGATATGCTCTCGCGATAGTAACTGTATTTGTGGACACCGCATTGTTCTATTTAATGGACGAGCAGTGATCTGCAGATATTAATTTTGTCTTCTATGAGATTGAGTTGGTTTCATGGTTGGGTTTCTTTCTTTTTTCTTTCTTTCTTTCTTGTCAGTCACTCTCCTGGTGGCCTATTACAATGTTTATGACAATAGGGGGAAAAAAAGGCGGGAGAGAAAGAGAAGAAAATAGATGAATAGAATAAGTATCGTTTTATTTTATTAATGGAATAAATAATGTTCTTTACATGATTGCTCATTGTTTTAGATTTCGTTAAGCTTTTGCTAATTTTTATCGTTGCTATTTTGAACTCGTCTGACCCACAAGCTTCAACATGTGTGTGTGTGTGTTGTGTGTGTGTGTGTGTGTGTGTGCGTGCATGCGCGCGCGCGCGTGCGTGTGTGTGTGTGTGAGGCTTCGAGGCTTAGTCCCAGGGTGTTGCACTCGTGATCGTGAGATCACAGTTTCGATTCCATGGTTTCGATTTCTTGACAGGATGGTGTGTTGTGTTCTTGAGCAAAACACTTCAAATTGCGTTGCTCTACAATCACTTTAACACACACACACACACACACAACACACACACACACACACCACACACACACACACACACACCACACACACACACACACACACACACGCACGCACACACACACGAAAAAACATCCCCACACACACATCCACTAACGTACACATACACATACATCCACTGACATACTCATATGTAATAATATGCTAGTTTTTGTGGATGTTTATATATGAAAACCATCAAACATTAACTCAAGGATCGTTTAATATATCTATGTATAAAGGCGGCGAGCTGGCAGAAACGTTAGCACGCCACGCGAAATGCTTAGCGGTGTTTCGTCTGCCGCTACGTTCTGAGTTCAAATTCCGCCGAGGTCGACTTTGCCTTTCATCCTTTCGGGGTTGATTAAATTAAGTACCAGTTACGCACTGGGGTCGATGTAATCGACTTAATCATTTTGTCTGTCCTTGTTTGTTTCTCTATGTGTAGCCCCTTGTGGGCAGTAAAGAAATAAGAAACGTTAGCACGGTGGGCGAAATGCTTAGCCGTATTTCGTCTGCCGTTACGTTCTGAGTTCAAATTCCGCCGAGGTCGACTTTGCTTTTCATCCTTTTTTGTGCTGAACCGCTAAGGCACGGGGATGTAAACAAATCAATTAATTCTCTCTCTCTCTCTCTCTCTCTCTCTCTCTCTCTCCATACACACACACACATATATACACCATCTAAGGGATACGTGTATCCAACAGAATCCACTGGTGTGTTACCTATATTTAATCACGAGCATTGGTATTAATGCTCATAAATGATAGGCAATGACAAGAATAAACCGAAGTTTATCAATATTCAAGGAAAGCAGAACATGGAGATCAAAGTAAAAGGCTTACGAAGTCAATAAATAATAAATTACACTCAACTGTTATTATTTAGTCCTATAACTACCGGTATTTCTAATTATATTTTTTTACTTTTCATCTTATTTTTTTTTACCTAACCAAATTGCTCATATAGTTATCTATATTTGTTTTACTATCCACAAGGGAGGACAAACCACAGAGAGGACAAACAAGGACAGACAAACGGATTAAGTCGATTATATCGACCCCAGTGCGTAGCTGGTACTTAATCTATCGACCCCGGAAGGATGAAAGGCTAAGTCGACCTCACCAGAATTTGAACTCAGAACGTAACGGCAGACGAAATACCACTAAGCATTTCGCCCGGCGTGCTAACGTTTCTGCCAGCTCGCCGCCTCTTCATATAGTTATATATTTAACTCACACCTTCCACCCGTATATAGGAATGTACCACTAAATATCATAACTACCCCAGTTCTATTTCTAATTCTAGTCGGTCGAAAATTTCCCGGTGGTTCTGCATGTAGCATGAATTGATTATCACTGTAGCCCCTTGTGGGCAATAAAGAAATATGAATTGATTATCACTGTTCTCACTTTCTCCTTTTTCTTCTTTTTTACTTTTATTTTATTTACTTTTCGCTCTGATGAAGTTCCGTGATTCAAATTGGTATAATTAATTACTTACAATGATAACTGTTGTTGTTGTTGTTGTTGCTGCTGCTGCTGCTGTTGTTGTTGTTGTTGTTGTTGTTGTTGTTGTTATTATTATTATTATTATTATTATTATTGTTATTATTATTATTATTATTATTACTATGAAGTTTTTCAGGGAATAAAACTTGCATCCAGTGATTTCTTCCAGAGATTTGCAAGAGGAGCTGCAAGTTGCTGTCTGCATTCTTTCAGGATTCTCATACAGTCCTACAGTTGCTGCTTCTTTGATTCCAAGGTTGTTATTTTTCTCGATTGGGAGTGATGCTGATTGTGGTATTTTAGAATATTGATTTTTCGGTTTATTCTTTTTATTCTCCCGGTGAGCGCTTTTCTCTGTTTTATAATATTGCATCTACTGTTATTTATGAGTCGTGAGGGTGTGTGTTTTGAGCATATGTGGGTGACCGTGTCCTCAAATAGTTGCCATGCATTTGTGTTTGCTGTGGTATTGGAGGAAGCAAGGGTGAAGGACCAGTCCACTTGCAATAAGTCTTGAGTAATCGCAGTCCAGTTTGACTTGTGTAAATATATATATATATATATATATATATATATATATATATTATTATTATTATATTATTATTATTATTATTACGGAGATGTACTCGCATAGCAAGTGATTTGATCTGAGATCGTGTGCTGAAACGAAAACAATTGCAGCGTGGAAGGTGTTTGTAAGCCATTTAAGAAACACACAAAAGCCGTTCGATTCACTTCAACATTTAAGTTTAATTTGTCATACAAATTAAACTTAAATGTTGAAGTGAATCGAACGGCTTTTGTGTGTTTCTTAAATGGCTTATAAACACCTTCCACGCTGCAATTATTATTATTATTATTTTATTATTATTATTATTATTATTATTATTATTATTATTTTATTATTCCTTTTTTCTCGATTGCCCTGAAACCTCTCTCTCTCTCTCTCTATTCCCCCCTTGCTTTTCTTTCTCTCTTTCCCCTTTTTTTCCCCAAAACCAAAAACAATATTACCCTCTTCTAAGCAAAGCAATATTTACGGGTATAAATCTGAACTTGTAACCTGGGTGGAGTAGTCGTAATTTTCTCAATGGTTCAACGTAAGTCTTTTCTTTCTCGTTGACCTTTAGCATTATGTTGACATCCGCTAGACAAGTGATTTCTACTGAAGTGCATAACTTCTCTCTTCGATCCCAAATCACAATGTCTGGTCTATTATGTTTGCATTTTATTGAGGATTTTACTGGGAAATTCCAGTAGTACTCGTTCGTATTATGTATATATACGTTTGGGCGCGCGCGCGTGTGTATGTGTATGTGTGTGTGTGTTGTGTGTGTGTGTGTATGTGTGTGTGGTGTGTGTGTGTGTTTGTTTGTTTGTTTGTTTGTGTATTTTCTTTATATACTTGAACCATTTCAACAAAGAAAAGTCTGGTTTCTAACAAAGAAACAAGGCTGTATTATTGGAACTCAGCAACAATAAGCAATCATATTATGAAATGTACAAAAAACGTTGTTGTTGTTGTTGTTATTATTATTATTATTATTATTATTATTATTATTATTATTATATTATTACTATGAAGTTTTTCGGGGGATAAAACTGGCATCCAGTGATTTCTTCCAGAGATTTGCAAGTTGCTGTCTGCATTCTTTCATGATTCTCATACAGTCCTACAGTTGCTGCTTCTTTGATTCCAAGGTTGTTATATTTCTCGATTGGGAGTGATGCTGATTGTGGTATTTTAGAATATTGATTTTTCGGGTTATTCTTTTTATTCTCCTGGTGAGCGCTTTTCTCTGTTTTAGAATCTTGCATCTACTGTTATTCATGAGTCGTGAGGGTGTGCGTTTTGAGCATATGTGGGTGACCGTGTCCTCAAATAGTTGCCATGCATTTGTGTTTGCTGTGGTTTTGGAGGAAGCAAGGGTGAAGGACCAGTCCACTTGCAATAAGTCTTGAGTAATCGCAGTCCAGTTTGACTTGTGTAAATATATATATATTATTATTATTACGGAGATGCACTCGCATAGCAAGTGATTTGATCTGAGATCGTGTGCTGAAACGAAAACAATTGCAGCGTGGAAGGTGTTTGTAAGCCATTTAAGAAACACACAAAAGCCGTTCGATTCACTTCAACATTTAAGTTTAATTTGTCATTATTATTATTATTATTATTATTATTATTATTATTATTATTCCTTTTTTCTCGATTGCCCTGAAACCTCTCTCTCTCTCTCTCTCTCTCTATTTCCCCCTTGCTTTTCTTTCTCTCTTTCCTCTTTTTTACCCCAAAACCAAAAGCAATATTACCCTCTTCTAAGCAAAGCAATAGTTACGGGTATAAATCTGAACTTGTAACCTGGGTGGAGTAGCCGTAATTTTCTCAATGGTTCAACGTAAGTCTTTTCTTTCTCGTTGACCTTTAGCATTATGTTGACATCCGCTAGACAAGTGATTTCTACTGAAGTACATAACTTCTCTCTTCTATCCCAAATCACAATGTCTGGTCTATTATGTTTGATTTTATTGAGGATTTTACTGGGAAATTCCAGTAGTACTCGTTCGTATTATGTATATATACGTTTGCGCGCGCGCGTGTGTGTGTATGTGTGTGTGAGTGTGTGTGTGTGGGTGTGTGTGTGTGTGTGTGTGTGTGTGTGTGTGTGTGTGTTTGTTTGTTTGTTTGTTTGTTTGTGTATTTTCTTTATACACTTGAACCATTTCAACAAAGAAAAGTCTGGTTTCTAACAAAGAAACAAGGCTGTATTATTGGAACTCAGCAACAATAAGCAGTCATATTATGAAATGTACAAAAAACCGTCTGGCGTAATTTTACCGCTCCACTTACAACTTAAACTGACTGAATACGAGAAAGATCGCCGTTGTTATCGTTGTTGGTTTCCAAATTCTAGTGAGGTAGCTTTTGTTTCTATGTTAAAAACAGCTCCCTCCTTCGGGAAAGGATTCTTATAAAAATGTACTTAAGTGGAACATGCATCCATGCACCCGTACTAACAGATAGACAGGCAGACAGACAGACGACAGACAGGCAGAAAGAGAGAGGGAGAGAGCGAGAGAGAGAGAGAGACAGACAGAGACAGACAGACATCGTTATGCGGTGAACAGGCAACTGATTAAATGGAATAGTAAATATATTTTCTATTCTTTGAGAACATAAAAATAGAAACAAAAACACTATATATATATATATATATATAATATATATATATATATACTAGCAGTATCGCCCGGCGTTGCTCGGGTTGTAAGGGAAATAACTATATAAGCATTTTTAGAGAGTTATAGCAAAAAATAGCAAAAAAATGCATTAAAAATTGAAAAAAATTAAGGTAAATTTTTTTTTAAATCGTTGACACATCGTAGATATTTTTAGAGAGTTACTTCCCTTATATAAAAGCGAAAAAAATGCATTCAAATGGAAAAATATGATGGTAAATTTTTTTTTAATCGTAGACTCATCGTAGACGCGCGCTAATACCCAGAAGGGCTCGATATGAATCACGACTATAAGATACCCGTTTTTGGTTAAACTGCACAGCAAAATGTGGGAGTAGTTACGAATCTAAATCGAAGGGGACAGACACACAACTTCACTCTTATATAAAGATGCTTATTTTTTTTCAGTCATAGAGTTAGATTTATGAAGGTCTTCAGTAGAAAATCCTTCGAATTCTGACTCGCTGCTTGGTATAATGAAATTCGTATCCATTTTTTGTCAGAATTACAAATTTTGAAAACACAATAGGAACAAATTTCGGAAAAAAATCTCCCATAATTCATGGAATTAAAATTACACTTCGATTTTTGTACAAAACTGTATTTGAAGTGTTTACGAAGTATAATACGTGTTTTCACGAATGTACTAAAGAGATTTACTCTGATATTCTCATTTAAATATGAATAGGTAAATTCGGGCGGTTTGGTAACGTCTGTTTATACATAAGTGTCGTCTGTTTATACATAAACACTGTTTCATACTTTCAGTTTAGTCTTGCTCAAATCACTCTGTCGCTAATTTACTCTCTTCCAAGAACATTTTCACTCACTGTTATCTGTTAGCTTCCCATACATTTTACTCATGTATCTATCAGCGTGATAGACAGAAACAAATATTACATTTACTTTCATTTTATTCGTCGCACACTGTGTGTGTGTTTGCGTGTGGTGTAAACCAGACTAAGAAAAGCATTTGACACACACACCAGAATGTGAGTTTTCTGTAAATTTTGCTTAATTGGAGTTTAAATTTTAAAAACTGGACCTGGCATGACGCGATGCATTGTACTCTCAAAAATGCTAGGTAAATTGTAATTGAAGAAATCCTATATTGTAGATTTGTATAACTCCCAAAGGGAGGCAGATAAAATCTGCCTTTTATAATAAGAGATATATATATATAGTTTTTGTTTCTATTTTTATCGTTGCTATTTTGTACTCGTCTGACCCACACACATATATATAATTATATATATATATATATATATATATATATATATATATTATATATATATATATAATTATATATATATAATACATATATATATATACTGTTCCACGTCCTCGCGTTGCTGTGTTTTTTTTCTCTTTTTTCTGTGTTTTCTTGTTTGGATTAACTATATATATATATATATATATATATATATATATACCAATTATATACGTTTTTATTATTTTTTTGCAGTTTACTTAATCATCGGTATTTTAATTTTAATATTTCTATTATATGTAATTTTCTAGATGGTTTAATTTAATTTTTCATTTTGAATTGATAAAAGGTGGGGTTTTTTTCTAACTTTTATATATATATTATATTGTGTGAAATTTGATTTAGTTTTTCTAGGATTAATATTCCCTCAAATAATAATAATTATTATATATATATATATATATATATATATATATATATATAATATATATTATAATATATATATATATATATATATATATATATATATATTCTTTTTCTAGTTTCAGCTTGAGACCTGCGATCATATGCTGCAACCATGCTGGGGTACTGCTGTTTGCTTTGCTACACTTTCATTAACCCTGCTCTGATGTGTGGCATTTGGTGAATGAGGGAGTTTGATGTTGCTGCTTGGATCTGCGTTTCTTGCCGTAAGGTAGGTTCATCCGGAACTACTGACAGGAAAAGATCAAGTTTATTTTGAAGACGCCTATATCCACCACATGTCGGTCTCTCCGGTTTTGTGAGAGGATATTGAAGAGCTATGGGACCTTGAATTCCAAGCTGTTGTAGTATCTGGTCCTGTATCCTGATGGCAATGTTCGGATTTTTGGTACTATGCAGTGCGCCCCGTTCTGCTGTTTGTGTAATTGACAATGCTAAAGTTTGGTACAAGTTCTCGCATTTTCCAGATGTATACTACTGCGTATATTCTCTGCCTTCGCCCTATGGAGTTTTAGCGCTTTCAGTCTCTTTCAGTAGCTGATATGTCGCATTGAAACGATCTTCTTTCGCTGGATTGCTTCGAGTTCCGTCTTTAATTTTACACTGTGTGGTGACCACAGTTGGGAGCAGTGATCCAAACGGCTGAGGACGAATGTTCTCCAGAGGACCATCATAGTTTTTTGTTCTATCGTTCTGAAAGTTCGAAGGATCCATCCGGCCAACCGTCTGCATTTTATTTCCAGCTTAGTAATGTGCACCTAGAAAGATGCATCATTGGTCATGTCGATGTCCAAGTAACGTATTGATTTTGATTCAGGGATTGCAATGCCTCTTGGGCCAGTGTATCTTGTCTGCTTTTCATTCAGTTTTGTGTGTTAATAGCGCAGGGCTTGGAATTTTCCAGCATTAAACTGCATGTTATTTTCTTCAGCCCAACTGTATATTTCGTCCAGTTCCCGTTGTAGATGCACAACACCTCCATGGTTCTGTATATATATATATATATATATATACATATATATATACACTCACAGGTATGTATGTATGTATGTATGTATGTATGTATGTATGTATGTATGTATGTATGTATGTATGTATGTATGTATGTATGTATGCGTATAGAAAACAAGTAAACACAGCATAAATGTCCTATACCGAATTTAGTATCTTAAATGGCTTTTCTCGAGGGTCTTTCTCAACGAAGTCCAACCAAATTGCATTAAATTGTTGACATTGGTGGCCATCAGCTAAAAAATGTAGCAACGAATGTATACGACATGCAATGAATGGATTAAATAGCTTAGGAAAACATTAACAACCCATATTTAAATGAAAACAACGAAAATTTTGAAGCAGAACATTAGCATTTCATACGAAAGATAAAAAAACGCTTAACATGTGACTAACACTGTACCATAATGAATATTGTATTGTATCCTTCTTTCAAACTGCAGCAGCCTCGCAAAACCTGAAGGTACACACATATACACACACACTCACAATCTCTCTACTTCATTCTCCTTGTCTCTCCTCTCTCAACATACATTGACGCACACACATACATTAACAAATACGGACTGACGGACGGACTGATAGCTGAATGGATCGATCGATCGATCTCAGTCGGTTCGAGGATGAGAATTCAGTCGTGCATTTAGCCAAATTATCTGCTCTTCAGTTAACGCGTAAATATTTGATACATGTCCAAATGTACCATTAACATAATTCTCAAGCATAACCAGATAAACCTAAATTTTAACTGTATAAGGTTAATCAAAGGATTAACCTAAATTAAATTTAGGGTTAACCAAATGATTATTAAGAAGAATATTATAACAAAAGGATAATCTTTTTGTTATAATATTCTTCGAAATAAACCTTTGATTAACCCTAAATTTTAACTGTATACAACATAGCAACAATGTTTAAAATATTTAACTATAGTACTACATGATAGACTCACCCTGTTTCATTATCAATGGTATTCTAGTGGCCGCCCCCTTAATTGGCAACTAACATCTTAATTTAAGCTTTCCTTTACCAAACCTCATGATATTGCTTCTAATAAATCCTGATTTTTATAACTATACCCACTATGATTTCTGTCTGCTCCCTCAGCCTAACAAACACTACCCTTACAAACACTTGTTCTCTTAGGCTTAGATATAAAATGATTTGATAAAACTAGTCTATAAATTAAAACTGACCCCATAAAAAACAGTGACAAGCAAAAATCTGTAACAAGTCTTTCTTCCTGATACCTTAGTAGCTTCTAAGCTGAAATGAAAGCAGTATGTCCTTTGTCTATCTCCCTACCTTCTTGAGGATTTTAGGTAAAATTATACTAATGTGTTCATCTGTTTTAATTAAATTAAATTCTATGTTTTTGTGCAACTGAAGATTGCTCTGCATTTAAATTGATGTAATGATTGCATTGTTCAATTAAATGGAGTTGCGTGAAACGATCGTACTGCATTACCTCTGGATATCCTTCTTTGCTTATTTTGATATATATATATATATATATATATATATATATATATATATATATTATATATATATATATATATTACACTGCAGCAACGTGTAATAAAGTTCAAGGACTCAACGATACAAGGATACAATGCGCTGACTGGTCTAGGAATTGAAACCGCGACTGATGACTATGACCTCAACATTCTACCCATTAGGCTCGGTACCTTCACACGTAAACATACATACGTATACTCACACATTGAATATCTATATATGTACATGTATACACACATACATATTCATAAATATATATGTGTATAGATATACATACATATTATTTATATATACATATTCATATGTATATATGTATGTATGTATGTATGTATGTATATGTATGTATGTATGTATTATATATATATATATATATATATATATATATATATATATATATATATATATATATATATATATATATATATATATATATTGGTAAAAACGGTAAGATAACAAAAGAAAGAAAAGAGACCTCAATATTATGTAAATTGAGGAAATTTATCTGTAAAATAATATGCGACAATTATTCAATAGCCAAGATAAAACTCTGAGTTTCGGATGCCGAGGTGGAAATCCACAACACCATCCCTTCGGTTATCTGGGCATATTATTTTACAGATATATATATATATATATACATACATACATACATACACACACACACACACACACACACCACACACACACACACACATACATACATACATACATACATACATACATACATACATACATACATACATACATACATACGCGTAAATCGATAGTAGCCGTGAACCCGCAAATGTTAAACTTCTAATTGTAGAACAAAAAATAGAAATAGAAAAACTTCAACTCCGAAGCAAATAAAGGGAAGAATAAATAATGAGATGTTTGTTCATTGGTTTTCTCCGTGGGAGTGAACAATTTCAGATTTTCAGAGCAAAGAACTCATTTGATTTATTGTCTAGCAGTGTTTCTATTGGAATGAGACGTTTCTGATTTAAACTGTGTTGGCTGTGCATTTGTCTTTTAAACATCACGGGGGTTAATGAGAATATGCGGAGTATATACAATGCCATTAGGTACAAATATGCTTCATATAAAAAAGAAGGGGATCTTTTCGGTTTGAACGGCAGTTTTTTCTAGCGGTGTCATATGAAATTGTCACCTAGTATCGATCTATTGCATTTCAATCTGTTTTAGGGTTAGGGTTAGGGTTAGGGGTGAGGGAAGGGTATCTTTTTTTCTTCACAAATGTAAATAAACCCAATCTGTTTCTTAAACGAGGGACATATTCATACGGCACAGAATATTTTTTTTACCTCAATGGACGTCAGTGATTGGTTGAAATTGCAGAAATTGAAGAAGAAAAACAACAAATATCTTACAAACAATAAAATTTTCTCAATAAAACCAAGAGAAAAAGATGTTTTATAAAAACATTCTACCAGTATACGAAGTTTAAAATTTTTTAGTTACCTAGAAATTATGTTAAAAACTGCCGTTCAAACCGAAAAGATCCAAAGAAGGTAATTGCATGCGAAGTTGTGACTTTTATACGTTACCTAAGTGAATTAGTATCAGATGTGGGTAAAATAGTTCTAACTAGTTATTGGATCGCTGTTTCGACATGCAGGAAGCTTTCTGTTTTTGCTCTTCGCTCTTCCAGACACTATCTATAGGTATAGGTATGGCGGTGTGGTTAAGATGCTCGCTTCCCAAACATGCGGTTTCGGCTTCAGTCCCACTGCGCGACACCTTGGGCATTTTCTCTATATATAATATAATATATATATTATATATATTATATATATATATATATATATATATATATATATATATATATATATATATAATGATTCTTATATATTTATATATTTTATATGATGTTTATATATTTATATATTAATATATTTTAAACGTCGGACTTTATATCTGTTCTGTAGAGATAAATGAATAAATGTATGTGTTTGATCTTCCTGTGGATTTTGTAATGTTCCTTTAGTTGCTGCTCACATTGCCTCCCCTCGATTAAAAAGTATATATATATATATATATATATATATAATATATATATATATATATATATATATATATATATATATATATATATATTATATATGGCTGCCAAAACGACATTGAGAATGGTGATCGGAGGTTATCGGTGTGGCTGCAAAGTGATAGACAACGAAGAGCTTCATGAGAACGAATATATACACTCCATTATTTCCTCTAACCATTACACACAACATGACTACAAGAAATCGTCTCTGATAATTTATTTACATTTTTATTAAAATCCGGATTATATTTTCATTTGAAGCAACGAAAGGGTATTTTATATATATATATATACATACATACATACATACATACATACATACATACATACATACATATATATATATATATATATAATTTTAATCCAAACGGGAAACAAAAAAACAACAACAATGGAACAATTACAGTATTATTATTAATAGGCGCTCAGGAAAAGGAAGCAGGGAGGTATGACGTTTCGAGCGGAGCTCTTCGTCGGAAACATAAAGAAGGAAGAGAGAGGAAAGAAAGATCCCAGAGCGGGCAACAGGGAAGAGAAAAAAGACGACTGGTGTTTACGAGTTGCACATGGTGAAAGGCGGATGTTTACGAAAACAGAGCAAAGTGGGTTTTTAAAGGCAAAAGGGTGGAGACAAGGTTGGTAACGCAACAGATGTGTGTGTATGTGTGAGTGTGTGCGTGTGGTGTGTGTATGTGTGTGTGTGAGGCGAGATGAAAAAACAAAAATATATATGTGTGTGTTAGTGTGTGCGTCTGTGTGTAGGCGTGTGAGGTAGGGCGAGATAGTGGTCAGCTTAGCAGACAAAGGTCAGTAGTAAGAAAAAGAAGGAAGGGGAAGGGAGGGAGGGGAGGGGTGGGGGCGTATGTAGCGTGCCAGCGTTGTGTGAGTAGTGGTGTGTGTGTGTGTCCAGTGTCGTGGTGGTTAAATGGCGAGTAGATTGAATGTGTGTAAGAGTAATGTATATTTAAGCAAGTGTGTATATATGTGTGCGCGCGTGTGTAACGAAAAAGGGGGGGGTTAAGGAAAAAGGACTCCAGCTGAGGGGAAGATGGAAGAGTGGTCCCGCGGAGGCGGGCGTGGGAAAACCAAACGACACGCGACGGTTCCAAGAGCGAGGTGCCTGCGGAGCGTATGCGTACGCGAACCGGCGCAAGCGCGTGCGTGCGCGAGCCTGCGAGTATGTGCGTAAGTATGTATGTGTGTGGATGTGTGAGTGTGTCTGCGTGTATGTCCGGGTGGCAGTGTGTCCGATGAATGTATGTGAGTATGTGTGTATGTATGTGTGTGCATAGATGTATGTCCGTGTGTGTGTGGTGTGTGTATGTGTGTGAGTGTGTATGTATGTACGTGTGGGTGTGGGGAGTGTGTGTATGTGCATGTGTGTGCGCGTACATACAGGTGTGTGAGTGAGTGGTGTGTGTGGTATGTATGTGTGAGTGTGTATGTATGTGTGTGTAGGATGCATGTATGTGTATGGGTGTATGTATGCGGTGTGTATGTATGTATGTGTAGTGCGTGTGTGTGTGTGTGTGTATGCGTGTAGGTGTGCGCGTGTGATGCATGCATGCATGTGCGTATGTGTGTGGTGTGTGCATGTGTGTGGGTATATATGTATGTGCGTATATGTGTGTGTATGTGCGTACATGTGTGTGTGTGTGTATGCATGTGTGTGTATGTAGGGTGTAGGGCGTGTGGTGTATAGGTGTATGTATGTAAGTATGTATGGGTGTGTCCGTGTATGTGTGTATGTATGTGTGTGTATGTAGGTGTGTGGGCGTGTGTATATGTGTGTGTATGTAGGTGTGTGGGCGTGTGTATATAGGTGTATGTGTGTATGTCTGGGTGTGTCCGTGCATGTTTGTGTGTGTGTGTGTATGCATGTGTATGTAGGTGTGTGTGTACGTGTGTAATGTATGTGTGTATGCGTGGTATGCGTGCGTGTGTGTATGTAGGTGCGTGTGTATGTGTGTGGGAGTGTAGGTGTGTGTGTGCGTGTGCGTGTGCGTGTTTATGTTGGTGTGTGCGTATGTGAGTGTGAGTGTATGGGTGTCATGCATGTGTGTGCGCGTGCAGGTGAGTGTGTGTGTAAGTATGTGTGTGTATGTTTGTGTGAGTGTGTATGTGCGTATGTCTGTGTGTATGTATGTGCGTATAGGAGTATGTGGGTATGTGTGTTGTGTATGTATATGGGTGTATGTATGTATGTGTGTGTGTGTGCATGTGTATAAGTATATGTGTGTGTGGGCGTATGTGTGTATATGTGTATGTGTGTGTGTTTATGTATGTGTGTATGTATGTGTGTAGGCGTGTGTGTGTAGATGTATGTATGTATGGGTGTGTGTCCGTGTGTGTTTGTGTGTGTGTGTAGGTAGATGTGTGTGTCTGAGTGAGGGTATGGCTGTGTAGGTGTGTGTGTGTATGAATGTAAGTGGTGTGTGTATACAAGTGTAATGTATGTATGTAGGTGTGGTGTGTGTGTGTATGTGTACGTGTGCGTGGTATGTGTGTGTGTGTATGCGTGTGAGTGTGAGTGTGTATGGGTGTATGTCTGTGTGTGTGTATGTCTGAAGTAGGTATGTATGTGTATGTATGTATGTGTGAGTGTGTGCGTGTGCGTGTGTGTGTGTGTTGTGTGTGAGGCGAGATGAAAAAACAAAAAAATATATGTGTGTGTTAGTGTGTGCGTCTGTGTGTAGGCGTGTGAGGTAGGGCGAGATAGTGGTCAGCTTAGCAGACAAAGGTCAGTAGTAAGAAAAAGAAGGAAGGAGGAAGGGAGGGAGGGGAAGGGGGTGGGGGCGTATGTAGCGTGCCAGGCGTGTGTTGAGTAGTGGTGTGTGTGTGTGTCCAGTGTCGTGGTGGTATAAATGGCGAGTAGATTGAATGTGTGTGTAAGAGTAATGTATATATTTAAGCAATGTGTGTATATGTGTGCGCGCGTGTGTAACGAAAAAGGGGGGGGTTGGAAGGAAAAGGACTCCAGCTGAGGGGAAGATGGAAGAGTGGTCCCGCGGAGGCGGGCGTGGGAAAACCAAACGACACGCGACGGTTCCAAGAGCGAGGTGCCTGCGGAGCGTATGCGTTACGCGAACCGGCGCAAGCGCGGTGCGTGCGCGAGCCTGCGAGTATGTGCGTAAGTATGTATGTGTGTGGATGTGTGAGTGTGTCTGTGTGTATGTCCGGGTGGCAGTGTGTCCGATGAAGTATGTGAGGTATGTGTGTATGTATGTGTGTGCATAGATGTATGTCCGTGTGTGTGTGTGTGTGTGTATGTGTGTGAGTGTGTATGTATGTACGTGTGGGTGTGGGGAAGTGTGTGTATGTGCATGTGTGTGCGCGTACATACAGGTGTGTGAGTGAGTGTGTGTGTGTGGTATGTATGTGTGAGTGTGTATGTATGTGTGTGTAGGATGCATGTATGTGTATGGGTGTATGTATGCGTGTGTGTATGTATGTATGTGTACGTGCGTGTGTGTGTATGCGTGTAGGTGTGCGCGTGTGCATGCATGCATGCATGCATGTGCGTATGTGTGTGTGTGTGTGCATGTGTGTGGGTATATATGTATGTGCGTATATGTGTGTGTGTGTGCGTACATGTGTGTGTGTGTGTATGCATGTGTGTGTATGTAGGTGTGTGGGCGTGTGTGTATAGGTGTATGTATGTAAGTATGTATGGGTGTGGTCCGTGTGTGTGGTGTATGTATGTGTGTGTATGTAGGTGTGTGGGCGTGTGTATATGTGTGTGTATGTAGGTGTGTGGGCGTGTGTATATAGGTGTATGTGGTGTATGTCTGTGTGTGTCCGTGCAGGTTTGTGTGTGTGTGTGTATGCATGTGTATGTAGGTGTGTGTGTACGTGTGTAATGTATGTGGTATGCGTGTGTATGCGTGCGTGTGTGTATGTAGGTGTGGTGTGTGTGTATGTGTGTGGAGTGTAGGTGTGTGTGTGCGTGTGCGTGTGCGTGTTTATGTGTGTGTGCGTATGTGAGTGTGAGTGTATGGGTGTTTGTCATGCATGTGTGTGCGCGTGCAGGTGTGTGTGTGTGTAAGTATTGTGTGTGTGTATGTTTGTGTGAGTGTGTATGTGTGTATGTCTGTGGTATGTATGTGCGTATAGGAGTATGTGGGTATGTGTGTGTGTATGTATATGGGTGTATGTATGTATGTGTGTGTGTGTGTGCATGTGTATAAGTATATGTGTGTTGTGCGTATGTGTGTATATGTGTATGTGTGTGTGTTTATGTATGTGTGTATGTATGTGTGTAGGTGTGTGTGTAGATGTATGTATGGGTGTGTGTCCGTGTGTGTTTGTGTGTGTGTGTAGGTAGATGTGTGTGTCTGAGTGAGGGTATGGCTGTGTAGGTGTGTGTGTGTATGAATGTAAGTGTGTGTGTATACAAGTGTAATGTATGTATGTAGGTGTGTGTGTGTGTGTATGTGTACGTGTGCGTGTGTATGTGTGTGTGTATGCGTGTGAGTGTGAGTGTATGGGTGTATGTCTGTGTGTGTGTATGTCTGAAGTAGGTATGTATGTGTATGTATGTATGTGTGTGTGTGTGCAGGTATGTGTGTGTATGTGTGTGTGTGAGTAGGTGTGCGTGTATGTATGTGGGTAGGGATGCATGCGAGTGTGTGGGTATGTATGCATACATACGCACGCGCACATCCGAAGCAAGCCCACACACACG
This sequence comes from Octopus sinensis, assembly GCF_006345805.1. Lineage (NCBI taxonomy): Eukaryota > Metazoa > Mollusca > Cephalopoda > Octopoda > Octopodidae > Octopus > Octopus sinensis. The sequence continues at coordinate 45,884,454 of NC_042998.1, read as the reverse complement.
AAGCGCGCCCACGCACACAACGCACAAGCAGTACAACGCAAGCCCAAGGGGCCGACCAAGCCCCCAGCGCGCGCCAAGGCGCGCGAGCGCAAAGGCCCTCGAACGCCCCGCTACGCGGGAACCGAGGATCCATCAGCCAAAACCGGAAAGCAGAAAAGAGGGGGGGGGGCTGCCTTGATGCAAAAAGGTGTATGTGTGTGTGCATTCAGTGTAAGGGTGTGCATGTGTAGGTATGTA